>NC_134278.1:44976190-45071190 GCF_949628215.1 Phalacrocorax aristotelis
TCTCTTCTTCTGATGGTCCAACCAAACCACAACCCCTTTCCTTTTCAAATTTCTGTTGTTACCTGATGGGAGGATCTGGTAAAGAGGAATATATTTTCTACTTACAATATGAAGCCATTTTCAGTGCTCATGTCTTAAAGTATATTTATTTTCTGAGGGAGACCTCATCTGATTACTTAGTTGTGAAAATCTACAGCCTTATTTTAGATTTTTTTCAATATTTTAAGAAAATCACCTTCCTTTTTTTTCTCTGCCCCAAGCATCACTCTTTTCTCTCCACCTTTAAAAACACTAAAAAATGACGAGCAGTGGACAAAAGAATGAGAACAGAGGAGGTGAAGAAAAAGCATTAAGACTGAAAAAGAGTAAAGCCGGGAAGAAAAATAAAAGATCAACAATTTTTTCAAGAAATCTTCTGATTTTGAATAAGGGATGTATTTCAGTTTAGAATTATGTTCACTTCTATAAAATAATTCTCGAAGTTAACTGTTGTGTGCTAAAGTGGACAAAGGCTTTAATTTGCACATATTTATAAACTGAAACAAATTTGGTTGTTCTGCAGTTTGGCATGCAAGTTCATATCAGAGTAATTTTTTTAATCAGTTGCTTTGAATAATTATTTAGGTTTTTTATCTTAGAATGACATGTATCCGTTGTTGTTTATAATTTTATAATCTACTTTAAGTATGCATTTATATCTCTGAAATAACCGGATTAGTTGTCTGGATCTGTAGGAGTTACTAATGAGGGATATTCTAAGCAGATGGAAAAATTAAGCTCTACTATGTCCAGACAAGAAAAATTTTATTATTTTATCAAAATGGTTAATGAAAAAATATATAAACTATTCATGTGGTTAAAGAACAGAGTGAAAGAAGGATTCAGGTTAAATGCAGTCCTGTTTTGATGACATCAAACTTTAAAGGTGTCAGAATAACTACTGTATGTTGAAGGAGACGTGTATATCAATTTCTTGAGTGTGTCACCGCTATCCAGGTGCATTAAACATAGCTGATATGTTTAAAAATATGTAATTGATCATTACACGATTCTACCTTAATATTTCATTTGCAACATTTGGAGTCGGTATGCATAATGTCAGATGGTTTGCACTCTGTTGGTTTATGGCAGTTATCTCAGTCCAGCTTAAAGTCGTTAGGTAGGAGGGGGAATGTGTCCAAGTGGTAAACCCTCCCACCTGTCTTAGACTTAATTTTTCAGGGAGACTGAATTGCCCTTTGGGTAGGTTTAATACTTCCTGTAGCAGAAAAAGGAACCTAGAGGACTATGGCAAGATTCAGCTCCCATTCACAGACATTTACAATTAAGGTTCCTAAATCCTGCTCCAGTTAGGTTTCTAACAATTCTGTTGACATATGTGCTAGGTGTTAGGCTCTCATTAAGGCACGTTGGTGTATAGTCACTAGGGACTAGAGAGCCCTTCAGCTCACCATAATGCAGATATCGTACTTGGTAATTAATTCTTTCTGAACATGACCGTTTCAATGAGGGGCCTGATTCAGCTGCCTTCTTACAGGGTCTAGCAGTATCTGAGATGCTGTGGAATGGCACCCTCTGGAAGCGGGTCTCCTGCAGGTCTTGTGTAATCTTGTGGACCTGTCAGATACATCTTAGATACCTCAGGACATGTCAAATGGCATTAGACACCAATGTGTGGTCAAGTGAACCAAGCCCCATAGTTCAGGGGCTATTCAGTGTTTCTGTAGACGCTCATGAGTAAATATGTAATTGTAGGTGTCTTGAGCTCTCACTGAGTCAAGCCTTTAGAAAGCTAAGATCAGGGGAGAGAAATCCCACTATAATGGCAAATAGAATGGAAATAAATATAATATATTATAATATAGACTGTTCTTCAGCTCAGATGCTACCAACCAGGTAGCTGTGAAAAGAGACGTGATCTCAGAAACACCGAAGGACCATTCCCACCCTGCCCAGGAGTTTTTGAGGACAGTCACTGATAAATAATACAACATATTCATTTTCTGCCTGTGCCAGAAGTTGCAGACTCTCTTGTATGTGGGTAGATGCCCAAGGATCCAGGAGGAGCAGAAGCGTGGAGAGAGGCAGACTGACTGGAAAAGAAGAGCGTGGTCAATAGGACCTCACCTTGTAGTCACTGTACAATGAATCTCAAGCTTGGGAAAAGTGTGTCAAGAATTACAGCATGAAAAGGCATCTTGTAGTGGTAGTAAGAGTGCCCCATTCAAATGTCATCTAGCTATTTATTTTTAATCTTTCATTTCCCATGTTCAGTGTGGTGGATTAACAGTTAGATAATTTTCCATCCCCTGCCACACCTTCAAGGAGTAAATACCCTGTATTTATTCTGTACTTACATATTTACATATTTACAAGGAGTAAATATGCTGGCTTAAAAGAGCCTCTATTAAACATCTGCTTTCCTGTTGAAATTTCCTTCACAAAAACTTTAATGTCCATTTATGTTAATGATACAACTTGTCAAAACTCCCCTCTTCCTGCATGCTCTGTTCCACCCTCCTTATTTTTCCCCTTTCCTTTCTCACAGTAATAACAAAGGTGTTCTGAGGTTGTAGGTTTTTTCCTTATAATTAAAAAGAAAGGAAATGGCAAAATAGCACCTTCAGTACAGGATTTATCTTCATGATAGAGGAACAATTCTTAAATTAAAAATAGCACCCACTAGTGTATGCTGCTTAATGCATTGCTTCACAAATCTAAACGCTAAATATATATATATATATATATTTATATCTTTGCCCAGGTTCTGTTAATTCTTGCTGACTACCATGGGGGTATTCTGGACTAAACTAGGCAAAAATTTCAATACTTCTTTGTCATTATGGCCTCCAGGTTATCTACTTTAATATGGGAATTATAGTATTTACAGAGAGTCACAATTTAGATATGTATATAAATACGTATCCTGAAGTATTGAAAATTTTATCTCATAGAAATATAATCTAATTTACTTCTAGTTTCAAGGTCTTGGAAGAAGGCCAGAAAAATAGGGACTCTGTTCAGTTTGTTGGTAGAACGCAAGTCAGTTTGCAAAACCAACAGTACTTTGTGATGGTTTGAAGAGTGATCACTGTAGGTAGGTATGCAAGTACTTTCTATTATAAGTGTTTATCTTATCCTTATTATCATAGGATATGGTAATAGGCACTAGTAGGATATTACCACATCCTTATTAGTGTTCACCTTTGGGGTAATGCCCTCCTTGGTCCTAAGCAATCATAGCTTGGCATTTTTGGTTTTTTTCCAATATGTCATCTATCTGGAAGAGTGAAAAAGAGCTGTTAGTTTCAACTTAATATTTTGTAACAGAACCGAGTGGAAAGAAATACTCAATGAAGAAGGTAGGAGAATGTGATTTCATTTTGGAGGAACTGCTCTACAAGCAGGGCTATACTTATTTTTCAACAAATCAAATATCCTACATGTACTGTTAAGGCACAGTACAACACACTCTTTACTGTTCCTGCTGACACCTGATGAAGTCCTCCATGGCTGGATTACCGGAAGGGTTTGTGTCGTAAACTCCTGTTGCCGTACGTTTACAACTCTGTGAAGCCCTCAGTCTTTGGGCTGAAATTGTAACTATTCATGGATGCTCTTTGCAACCAAGGAATTTATTTGGGAAGCTTCAGTGAAATCCCTTCAGAGTTTTTGAATTATGGGAGTGTGCAAAACATACTCTTTTTCCTTTGTGTTTAATAGGCAGTGAAAACAAACCAAAACGAACAGAAAATAGGCTGCTTTTTTTTTTTTCTTTTTTTGTTTTTTTTTTTTTTTGAGAAAACAACAGCAAAAGCAAGTGTTTGACTTGGATGAGTATTTTCCTTGTCCAGGACTGTTCATTCTGTTCTCAGAATACAAAAACATTTTAAAACCAAAGCAGTAAATGGTTTATAAAAGATCACTCTTTTTAGTCCAAGGTCTTCTCAAATTAGTACTGAAAAATGGTATTTTTAAAAATGTGTTACCATGTTTTAAAACCTTAGGACGTTAGGCAGGTTAGTTTTTAAAACACATTAAGAGGTTGAGGTGAATCCTAAAGGGAAATCTATTAAGTTATTAGTAGAGCTTATTGAGCTTAGACACTTTTTTCCGACATTATTTACCTTTTTCTCTTCCTGGCCTGAGGCTTCTAGAAAGGCTGAAGGCAGCTGATTTCAGATAGCTGCTGTGTGCATAAAGGGAAGTTTCAAGTACCTGATTAAACTACTTAAAGCAGAACAATGATCTTCAACACTGAAGAATCTGAAAGGTTAGCTGTAGATTAAGACTTCTAGATTTTTGTCACGTCATGAACATTTGAGATTTTGACTCAAAAATAATAGGAAGCATCTGCCGACTACACAAAATAGTTGTAATGGCACGAATTATTTTTCTCTTTTGTTTGGACAACCTTGTCTTACAGAATACTGCCAAAAAACAGCTTCAGGAAGGATAGGAACACATTTCTCTCCCGTATAGTTTATTTCAATAAGTGAGCATCAAAGTTAAATGTTATACTAAGCTAAAATAGTTTTTTCCTTAAATAAATTATATACATTACACACACTTAAATGTCATTTAAGACTGTAGTTAAAATTATAAAGAACTTAGGCACTGGAAAATATTTCCTTATTGGTAAGGTCTTTTCTTTTTCTGACTGCATCTACATTTAGTACTGAACATGTAGATCGTTTCCCTCTAGAAGCCATGACTACTGTTTCTCTAACATTTCCAAAACAAGTTTGCTTTCAAACTACACACAAAGCAAATATAGGAAAGGAAGGTCAAATCTGGTAGAAAATAATTAAGGTGCATGTTAAATAGGCAATTTTGTGCCCAACATTTGTGACTTGGTCCTCAAACTTTGTCACAAATTTGTCCAGTTACAGGCACTTCAGGTTTCATTATTTAAAAGATTCTGGAGAGGTTTAGTGACCTTTCCTATTCTCAAGAAAAGCGAATGCGTACTTTAAAATGCTTCCTCTGCTATCTGGTGTCAGTCTCCACCACAAGGGGCTAAATTAATTTTATAAGCCAGAGAACATTACGATGGATACATGTAAGCACTTCTGCTGTCTGACAGTGAGGCTGGCATAGTTCAAGGTAGAAATCTACTCATGCTTTTCTTGTGTGAGGCTTTATAGAATTCATAGTCTCTACTAAATTTACACTAAGTCACACATCCACTAAGTTTTAAGGCTAAGCTATAGCCCATGGGGAACAGAACAGATTTCTTATCATAGATCCCATAAACTCCAATAGTACTAAAAAACATTCAAGGGCACCTGCGCTGGTTTACACCACATTAATATTTCATAGATATGTTCTATCTTTAGAAACAGGCCTAGCTATCAACTTCTCAGGTGGAAAATCTAAAATTTCCTAATTTTAGAATATTGTAATTTAAAAGATAAAGAACATAAAGAAGTATTAGTGACTTATAAAATTACATCCTTGGAGATATTTGGATCTTGACTGTACAAAATCCTACATTATCTGATCTACGTTGGTTCTCTGTTGATTTGGGAGGTTGCACCAGACGACTTCTAGAAGTTGCTTCCAACTTAAAACTATTTTAGCCTGCTACACATTGGAGAAGCTACTTACAGTTGGTAAAATCTAAAATAATGGCAGCAGACCTTACATATTTGTGATGAAAGTGGATTATGCTGTCCGGGGCTTTTCCATCCACCAGTGCATCACCTGCATCTTGTGTATGAAACAAAACATCATCTGTGTGGTTTTAAAGCCTGAGGGAAACATTATGGTCACCTAGTCTGATCGATCCCCTGCACCCACTTGTTTCTGGTGTACTGGTCATCCCCAGCGTTATCAAGGTGTATCCAAATTTGTGTTGATGTCTTTATAACACCTAGTTAGAAGTGAATATGATACTTTTGCCACTGAACTCCAAGACATCTAACCTGAAATACTACTGTATGCCTCATATATGTCTTACACAGTCCTACATCTATGTCAATAAGGAAAATAAAACTTCATTTTCTATAGATAGTAGCTCGCCTGTGACCACTCACTAGCCTTAGGGGCTACAGGAAGGGTCTCTGGTATAGCCCATATGACTGGAAAAGTGGTTGCTGCTATGCAAAACTGAGGGACTTCACAAGTTGTGCGATGACAGGAGTCTGTTTTACATAGAAGGAAAGTTTGCTGGAGGCAGCAGAGGAACTGCTGGGTCAACACAAGACCTCTCTTGCTCAGAGGACCTCAAATCAACGTTTTCATGTGTATTTGAGATATAATTTTTAAATTTTAGACTTAATTTTATTATCCTATTCTATCAATATTTTTTTAGAATTCAATGTACTTTATGTTTCCCTTAAGAATAGATACACTTATGTGCAACTCAGGTAAATTAAAAATAGATACACTTATTTACAAACTTAAACTCAGCTGAATTAAGTTTTGGTTGAGAATATTTTGCATCTTTGATGTGGCATAAACGTTGCCTTCTGGTTTTAATCTGCAGAATTTAAAAGTATTTAGAAATACCATTTATACCTTGCAAATCAGCTTGCAGTCAGAGGCTGTATGGAAGTTCACTGCGTTTTGGAAAAAATTCATAGGTAATCAGAAAGCAAGCCTGAAGGACAGGGTTAAAAGAAACAAATACTCATCTCTAATGTTTTTGGCAATTCCTGATGTTAGAAAAACCTACCATGGGAGAAATAACAGCTAGGCTGAATTGACACGTGAATTGGAATGGCTAGATTGCTGTTATGTTTTGGGTGGGCCCTTCATGCTTCTAAAGTTATAATGTTTTTATTTAAAGACTAAATTGGATTTCTAGGCATGTATGGTATACATCAATTTAAAATTATTGGAGTTCTTCATATTGTTAAGAGTGCTTCAGTTTGAAAGAGTGAGGCTTTCCTGCAAATGCCAAGTAAATTGCTCTGCAAGTCCAGAATCTTTGATCACCTCTGAATTGAAATGCTTGCGAAAGATGCTGTAGTGTTCTAATAATTTTACAGCTCTCTCTGATTCGTATTCCTAGAACCCCAATCATTTCTAAATTGAAGAGCTCTCATTATTTTCAAGTTTTATGTGCAGTATAAAATGATTTAAGATTATTCTGCAGCTTTTCACTTTTTATTTTGCAAAAAATAAAGCTTTTTTTTTTTCTTTTTTAAAGACCAGCTCTTTCCTCTGCAAGCTGGGAGACATTATGAGCTAATTCAAACATTTCACGTTTAAAATGGAAATTGAACCAAATTCTCTCCAAATAGCAATGATGATGGCTGGGGGAAAAAGAAGGAAAAAAAAAAAAAATCACTGCCTCAAAAGCCGAGAAAATACAAAGTAAGAGGCTGTCAGTGATCCTTGCTGGGAAAAGTGTGAAGAACAAGAAACATATTGTGACTGTTCAGATGCGGTCAAGGTGAAGTGGGGAGACTGAATGAAAGTTACAACAATGTGACAAAAGAGAGACACAGATCCATTTAGTCTTGGAAGGAAGAAAGCAGGAGGCACAGAAGGCTAGTTCACGTGTTGCTTCTAAGCTGATTTTTGCTGTCATTTTATCATACAATTTCAGAGGGAAATGATGTATGCCCTTTTGTATCTCCTGACTTTGTCTTTTAAGGATAACAGTTAGTTTCTTTCTCACTAGTGACCTTCTTCTTTTTTAACACATGGCAGTAGTATATTGTTTATAACTCACATAGCTTACTGAAGAAAACTCTCATCACTATTGCATGGTAGCAGTAGAGTCTTCTCTTGTGTTTCTTTCCAAACACAGGCACTGGATAGTCTTTGTTCCCAGTGGCTCATGGTTTAAGAATAAACAAGGGCAAAAAAGAAGCATTCTGGGGGAGGAAGCTCACCAGCCAGCCGGGGATCCCTACGGTTGCACCTCACATTGCCACAAATTGCACACAGAAATCACCCTACTTACGCTTCTCACCTGGAAACCCTGCCTGCAGAGCGAGAATGGGGTCCAGATAAGGCCTCCCCAAAAGAAAGGGGAGAAAATTAGCCTAAAAACTCTTATCATCTACATGGAGTTGAGTTACATTGACATACAAAAAGAGAAAGGGATTGGGGAACCCACCTGCCATCGTGCAGATACTTCAGCAGCAAGGCAGAAATTGGTGTGGAGGCAGGGTGAAGAAATAGCACACCAGCGCAGAGGAGATTTACATGTTTCACCAGTGTGTTACTAAGGAGGTAGCCTGGAAATATGTGGAAAAATATGAAGATTTCCGAAATAGATGTTGAAACAGAAAACAGGACATGGTCCATCGTAACTTCATCACTTTCAATCATTTGAGAGAAGCAAAATGTAACCTTTGTGTGTAATACCTTCCATTGAAAAAGTAGGTCTACATTCTTTGTTATTTTACTTGTTAAAAGCTGTCAAGCACCTCAGGAGATCCTCTGATGAATACAGCTGCTGTGGTTTTGGGCACTGGCTTACAACTCTCTGCCCCTGATGCTATTGTAATGGGACTTGTGAACCTTTTCTGCTACACCCGTTAACTACATAGCATACGTTTATGTCTATATAGTGAAGAATTTATGCTATCTCAGAATGTGAGTTCATATTAGTGCAGTGGCTTTACAGCTGGAGGGAAGGAGGGTGGATTCCCTTCAGACCACTGCTTTCGGAGATGTAGCTTCCAGCAGAGGGGTACGGCTGATTTCATAGCATTTTGAAGCCACTATCATAAGTTCAAATGTAGCTTCCAAAGTGGAAATTGAGTGTGGAAAAGCTTCTGTTATTTAGAACATTAATTTCTCCAATATTTCCAGTGAATTATTCATCTTAAATATATTTATAAACAAAACTTACAAAGCTAAAAATGTAATCTCAAAATCTGTTAAGAATAATCAGGCTCAAAAACCCTTCTGGGACTTTTTGTGGCAGGTACCTGCACCTATGGGGAGAATGATTTGCTTCTTTGCTGCTGTACTAGGAAACATTTAGTGAGACTGGTATTTCCCTTGTTCCTCTCTACTTAAGGCTCCTCATTTTTTATTTTTGTGCAGTTTTCTTTCTTTATCCCTACTCCTCATATATCTAGCTTTATTATCCCCTTTTCCTTAGCTTTCCCCCGAGCTCACGTTCTTTCTCACTTTCCTATTCCCAGCCTTTCTGCTATTCTTTTTCTTTTTAATCCTTTCCATCTCTCCTGCAGAAACTCCCTAGTGCAAGTCCTTCATAAGCTTTCTTACCCTTCTTGTGGTTTCTCACTTCTGGCTGAAATCTGGACCTTTGACTGAAATTCCTGGAGGTGCTTCTGACAAGAAAAGTTGCCAAGGTGTATTTGCCTCTGGTTTAAACATAGGGTGATTGCATTTCAGCTTTCTGATTACTTGAGATTTTGAGAGATTTTTGTGGACAATCTCTCTGATTGTGTACTAAGCAATGCTTAAACTACAGGGTATCTAAATAGTATTCATGTCATTTTCAAATTTGCATAATCAGTGGTCTCAGTCAGCAATTAGTATTTCACTAGTGTCCAAACAAACATAATTTTCCAAATTATACAAAACAATCAGAAATTATATTTTCTTGGGTGCAGTGGTCTGATGGAGGTTATCAAATAGAGCGAATAAAGGTGGTGGTTTTTTGTTAGTTTGAGGATTAGTACTCCTAGCAAGTCTTAATTTACATAGGTATAAAAAATAAGTAAGTTAAGTGGGTTTTCTAAGGGTATATCTTAATGTTATACAGCTTGGTGCTACATAACACCAAAAACTTGATTAATATTTTGCACTGATTTTTTTTTAAGGTAATCTTTATTGAAACTATTCCAGCAAGTCCTGAATTTTGTGATATAGTGTTCCAAAAGGTGGGTTAAAAAGTAAATTGGTCCATTAGGCGCATTGGTGCATTAGGACTAATGTAAATTGGTGCATTAGGTCCTTGAGCTGTTGCTCCTAAGAATTTGTGAAAGACAACTGAACTAGACCATGTTGCTTTAGACTGGTTCCTCCAGTCTGCAGTCCCTCAGCTTCAAAAGCACCAGAGACACAATATACTGTTAATCACTACTGTTGTGCGTTCTGTTCAACAGATTGAAATTTGCTGTTTTCAGATATTACACACCAGTACGAAACCCGTTATGTGTGTTATATTTCACTGTGAGAGGAACACTTAATCCTGGCTTGCTGTCTATAGTTGTTTCAGATACATTTATAAAGAAAGGTCTTCCTATGGGATCTATAAATCACACATTACCTTTTAGCTATGCCATATTTTAAAGTAATGTTAACATGCTAAAAGAAAGGTCTGTGTATTGTTCATAATACACATGACTTTCCTTGCTGTGTAATGTACAGACTAAACCATATACCACCCATACTGAAAGTGGTTATTAAATATGCTGGCTCAGTTTACTAGTAGCTTTAATACACTTCTGTAACGAGGGGCTACTTGTAACATCAAAGCATGGGGAGACATTAGCTCTTTCCCTCTATAGCCTCTGACCTGAAAACTTTGCTTTTTATCTCTGTATAAAAGGAAAATATTCTTTTCAAAGAAGCCTAGCTAGAGTGTGGATATTTTCTCCATTGTAGAATAAGAGCCTGTGAAAGTAATCTACAATTTTTCATCTTTGTTCAGAGTATTGTTTCTTTTTGGACATTATGCCTCTTTGAGACTGAAAACTTGCTTTCAAGTAATAGTGACTGGGAAGTGCTTTCTAAGTCCTGAGGTACTTCTGTTTTCTGTAACCCTGTCAGTCTGAAGAAAGGTGACTGAACATTTCTATTCTTAAAAGAAATAAAGCGAGATATATTGTGTAAGAGAAAGAAAATCAAGTTTAAGAATTCGTACTCAGAATAATGGGTTAGACTCAAAGACTGTTAACTGTACACAGGGTTTGTAAGGGAGCCAACATCTGGCAAATCAAAACTCTATTTTATCTTGCAGATGTTTCCACCTATCTTTAAAAAAAAAATCATATAGCAAGTGATCTTTCTCAAGCATATTTGGACTTTTAAATCTATGGATTGGATCATCTTCGCTTCTGATTTTGTATGCATCGGATTTTTTGTGTAATCAAGCTTGTCTTGTTTCAGTACAACATTTTAGGATTCTTGACATTTTGGCTCTTAGATTCTTACCTTGAGCTATCTCAGGGAAGACTTGGTCTTCAGAAACAGTTAAGTACACACTGTCGGAAAATTTGGCTGATGTATGACTTGCACAATTACTTTTGAGTATCTGATCCCTTGTTCCCAGGCAATCACAGGGAACAGAGCACTGACTTTCCTTAGAATCCTACAGAGAAACAGAAGAAGGGTCTCAGTTCTTTTTCTTTAGTTATTTATACTAAGCCTATTGTAAAGGTGGGTTTGGGGGTTTTTTTGGGCCATTGTTATGGCTAATGTGGTGTCTTATTTTTCTGCATTCCACAATTCATGGCTTCTGAGATGGCATTAAGCAGGATTCAGTCTATGACATTTAACTCACAGCAGTGTTAAGTCAATGATAATTCACTGATTTCTTGGATGCTCTACGTGGGCCTTCTTATAGGTGTGAATAGTTCTGGTGAGGTGGATGTTTTAAAATTTAGCCTAGACTTAACTGTTTTTCTACACACTCTATAAAAATTGCTTAGCCGCAGGAAAGGTGGCACAGTCTGATTCTGATGTAATGGCATAATTAAAAAGAAAATAAAGCTACTCAATTTACTCTGTAAGATTTCATAGGAATAAATAAGATTCAGTCTTTCTTCTGCTGGAAACTAGCTGGATCACTTGTTTTGTTTTTTAATAGAGGTACAGAATTTCATTATATTTACAGAAGTACAGACTAGATTATATTTTCAAGCATAAATGTAAATATAATTATTTTAAAAACATTACAGAACAGCATTAGTATAAACTTTATAAAGTTTCCCATTGCATTTTTTTAATGCACTTCTTTTCTTCTTTGGCTTTTGAACTAAGCAGAGAAAACCTTTTCCTGCAGAGTTAATTTTCTTAATAGGATGCACATATATGTCCTTAAGTTATACACATTTTATCCCTGTGGTAGACATAGTAGCAAGTACGTTCCCAATATACTTTCCAGCAATCTTGTAAGCAGAAAGTAAGATGGAGAAGGAGAGAACAGGGTTTGTGGTTTGATTTTTTTTCCAGATTGTCATAATTAAAAATTTAGAAAATTCAAAACATTTTTCAAAATGTAAATGTAAGTAAATTATATATTGCACTTGTCTAGATAGTTAAAATAATCTGAAACCTTCTGCCAAAAATGCATATTTTAGCTTGCATCCAGCTAATATGCCAGCTTATGGTTACTTACGTTTTACTCCTGTTTGCTACAGGTGAAATGGGTGAATATCAGACAGCTCATTATAGAGACAAGCATGCTGCATTCCCAAAGTAGGATGACAGAACAAGTCATGGTACGTATTGTAATTTCAGTGCTACAATACATCTTCAAGCTGTCTGAGGTAAAATGCTTACTAAGCTCTGCATTGGGGCTGTCAGAGTGCTTCATGGGGTGGTAATTAAATTGAGGCAGTTCTACCGTTCATTTTGTGGAACTAAGCCAGAATTATCTGTATCCTAAAAATATTCTACCGTAGGTTGCTGGTTGTAGCAAGAGCACAGGTTTTTGCATATAAATTCTCTTTCGTGGAAAACATCCTATTCCTTACTGTTTTTTCTCTCCTCCATAGGTTGTGGGAGAAGAGAGCTGTTTTGTCACTGGACTAGTTTAAGTCTGATGGAATCTGGTCATCAAAGACGGTGTCTTGTTTAAGACTGGGGATGCTTGGCCTGGATTCCAGTTGTGACTAACGGGGATAAAGGATTGATGGTCATTGTGGCCAAAGGTGGCATTAAAGTTTCCTGCCTGACTTACAGCATTCTCAGCCTTGATATAATTTAGAATAGCCAGGGGCCCACTCGGCTGTCATTGGCCATTGCCTCAAAAATAAAGCTCGGTGCAGGAGGGACTGCAATGTGATAAATGAAGAGGAAGCTGCTTCTGGTTGATTCTGGTGACCAGCCGCACTATTGAAAGGCACAGGTGCTGACATGCTGGGTCAGGCCAAGGCTTCCGGCAGCTCAGCAGTCTGTCACTGGCAGCGCTCTGATATTCTGCGCTGAAAATCAGTGCTAGACCAGAGTGACCCTGGCTCTGAAATAGTGCTCTGGGCAGAGAGTCCTAGCACTTCCAGGGTCTCCTCATCTGGAAATACTATCGCTCATGTTCTTCCTGAGAGAGGGTGATGAGAACTGCAGATAGCATTAGTGATATAGGCACACAATGGACTTATAGAGCAGCATGATTATGTTCTTGTTTTCTTCTCTGCCTATTTCCTAGTGAATCTGACCTTTCTGAAATTTGTAAGTTACCTAAAAACTTGTAGTGAGATAGGCAGCTCAATTGTTGCTAGTTCAATGTCAAAAGTATACGCAACTCATCTAACTGCAAATTTGATTCCAAAGATATTTTTTAAGATTGGGAAGGCTGAGGCTGATGTGTAAAGGAGGCTCTTGTAGGATAAGTTTCCTATAATGCACAAATGAGTTTATTTTGTAATTCAGTGTCCCTTAGAAAATTGTTTGTTTTGAGTTCAGTTGATTTAGTCAGAGAGTGAGAACGAAACGGGGGAAAATAGCATACACATGCAAAACAGCTTTTGAGTATACAATGTGGAGGAACTGTTAATGGGTTATGTGGAAACAGATGAAATCTCCTCCAAAAGCTATATTTAAAATTGTCCTTTTTTGATTAAATGGTGGCGAATGTGAATGCATGATGAAAAATGCTAAAAACCACTGTTGTAGGATTCAGAACTTAAGAAAAGTTGGAAGAAATAGTTTCTTGAAATAATGTGCTAAAATGTTTGTCCCTTTCCAAACTGAAGAAAAAAAAAAAAGGAAGTACTTAAATTAGTGTCCAATAAGTAGATGCATTAACTAGAAAACTGTTACGCAGGAAAGAAGTTGCAAAAGGTGACTACTCTGTGGGCTCTCAACTCATCAGGGTCTACCCATAGTCAGGAAAGAGAGAGATGGATTCCTATGGGGTAATTCATAATAAGAATCTCAACTGACTTGGCTCTCACCTTGAAGCATAATTTGTCATCAAAGTATATTGTGACAGGAGACAGTGCAACTGTTTCGTTAACAACATTTCTTAGACCATTCTCTGATTATGAAAAGGCTTTTTATTGTTGAAATCTGTGGTTTGTCTTTTTTTTTAATATATGTATGAATCTGGCTCAGATATCTTGTACATCACCAATTTTACTTTTGGAAGATATCATTTTCCTTATTAATTCATAATTTTCCTCTGATTATTGAATTTTGAAGCACATTATCTCCCTGCATATTTGTCATTTTTTTTGCCTCTGGTAAACCACGCTATGTACATGTTCGCATCCTTTGATTTTACTGCCATTTTTCCTGGTTCCCTAGTTATGTTTGCTTTCTGTTTGATCTATTATACTTAATGAACAGCGGTTTTCATTTAGGCTAATCTTTATGCTTGTTTGATTTTTAAATAGTATATTATAATGATATTAGTGATGTTACACTGAAGTCCCTAGTCCTGCAAAGGCTGATGCGTGTTACTCACTTTGCACAATGTGAACAGTCCCACTGGAGTTCAAGAGTTACACACATGGGCATAGGGCTTTGTGCACTAATTGCTTTTAGTGGGCTCATTTTTGGTGTCACAAAGCCCTATTTTAAGGACTGTTGCTCAGATCTGAAAATGAACTTTTAGCTGCCAACACTTGTAAAAATATATCCTCAGCTGGGAACCTGGAGAACAGAATTTTAATTTGGAGTAAATTAAGCATATATCTTGAGGGATACATCTTGACCAGCAGTATTTCATGGCTATTTGTCAATCTTTTATATTCTTAAAGCATAGAAACAGCTTTATTTTTGTACTAGTGTTTTCATGGTTGTAGTTCATAGCACAATGCATGAAGCAGTAAAAGGAATACATATGATTTTTTTCGCCACATTCTTCTACTTGGAGGAAAGCAGCTAGAATTCAGGCAGTGATTACCTTTCATCCATGTTGTGCATGAAATTTTAGTCTGTAGACTCATTGCATCTATGTCAGCTGGAAGATTAAAGGCTTCTTAACTACATAGTGACACAGCAGACTGAGCAACCTGTGAAGGAGCTGGTCTGGTCTGTTGTATAATAACTGATCTATGGATCACTGGAAGGAAGAATTTGGACTTCTGTGTCCAATCCAGACCAACAGAAGTCTACCTCATTGTATCCGTCTGTTTTAGTAGAACACCATATACCACCGGAGTCCACAATGTAGCCGACACAATTCCTGCAGTGCTGGAAATGTGTTATTCATTGAGGTGTTAGATGCATACACCCCAGTAAAGTTAATGTTTAACCATCTTTGCTTTTGGCAGCATGCTACAGTTTATTAATTAATTTGGTTGGTGTTTGCACATTTTTTTCTACCACTGTGGGTACAATCAATGGATTTCAGGTATTCTACAGTCAAGAAGGCACATATTCATAATGTGCTCTGAAGTTATATCGAGATTATCCTTCAAGCTTTGTTATTAGCACAGAAAGGAAAATAGTCTAATGCATTTATAAATAGAGAGCTTATAAGCAGTGAACTGTATTCTCTTCCACTGAAGGAATCCTAAACATAACCAAGCAAAAGTAAATTGACCTCAGATAACAATTTCAGTTTCTCAACTTGGGGCAGTCAAAACTTTCTTCAGCTGTAACAGACTGCCATCTTGGCTTTCGATCACCTAGCGTTCAGGATTACAGTCTTCAATTACCCTTTATCACTGTTGCCTTCTGTTACTTGTTCCTTCTGGCAAACCTATCATTTGCATCTGATTTAAAATAATTAATTTCAGTTTCTAACCAGTCTGTGAGTTCCACTAGTTGTTTTTTTCTTTACTTGGAAATAAAACTAGGTCAATTCCATTTCAGTTCAGGTACCACCTATGTACATTAAATGGTGCATGCAATACTGCTGTAACCTAGAAGATGTTTGACCATCTGGAGACCTCAACATGACCTAGGATTGGACAAAGGAAGGTTCCCAGCAGGCTCACTTTCTCAGTTAGAATAAAAGAGTACTAAATCAGAAGTTTAGTTAATAATATTTGATATTTAGGTTTGATGCTTTTTCCTCTATTTCTTAAAGATGTCTTCTGAAGGATCCTGAATTGAGGGAGGGGAGAAGAAACAAAATTATAGTCCATGTCCTTTATTTGTGCTTAGATTGTTGGAAATAAGAAAGGATGGGCAGTTTCAGTAGGTACCATTTTTCTGATAATTTTATCCTTCCACATTAATTTTCAAATTATTGATGACTTTGGATAACATTTCAAAGAACTGGCTTTGCATGAATATCATCAATGAAAGTAATGGTGATAGGAGCTCAGTGGTTAAACAGGATAAGAAAAATGCTTTGAGGAGTACTATGGGATATACTATGATGGGTGTCATGGTAGAAGATCCTTTATTTATATCACTGGACTTCATAAGAATGGAAGTCTATACTTTTGTAGAGGTAGCAAGGCATACTGGCAACAGTACGCTTGAGTTTTAATACCCTCTCTGAAACACTGCCAGTGTTAAGTTCTGTGGCTCATTTAGCTTCCCTGTGCCCATTATGTCATTTGCCCAATAAAGGCAAACAAGAAAGATGATGAAAAACATTGTAAGCACCGTTGCACTTCAAAATTTCTTTAAATTAAATCAGAGGTTGTTTGGTCCTGGTAGATACTTTTCAGACAGAACTCAATTAGACTGATAGCGTTACTCTTCTCCAAAATGGAATCATATTGGACCAGTTTGATGTCTTCTTATAATTACACACTGTATGGTTCTTTGACTCTTATCTCTCCCTCAGGCTGTGAATTTGAAACCATCAGGAAGATGTCACATTGGTATGATTATTCTTCAGTGATAAGAACAGTAATTGTTGTAGGGAGACTTCTTAATCTTGGGTCACTCAAATCCCTTTTAAAGACAGCAGGTGCTCTCCAGAACAAGCGTTAACAAGAAGAGATTATGAGGTAACCTGTTGTTCTTTATATCTCAGCATCTCATGACAACGCTTACCATCAGCCAGTGTGTTCAGAAGCCAGTCAGTACAGGGAAAAAATCAAATGTGACTCAAGAAGGAACTAACGTTTTCAGTACTAAAGAGTGGATTCTTTTTAAAGGCTGAATACTGAGAACAGTTACAGAGAAATTTATATTTATATAAGATAATTATATAAGTCAATTCTAAAAGCAAGAAAAAAAATCAGCAAAGGCTAAAAGAAAGGAGCTGCGGATATTCATGGTGTAATGCAATCAGAAAGAAATTCTGCTTCCCCAGAAACCAAAATCCGAAACTGCATCTTGCCAGATATTTGTTGTGTTGCAACTTTCTTTTTCATTCTACCCTTCATCTTCTTCCCAGCTGTGGCAAATATGGTGAAAGTGAGTTAGTCATTCATATTATCAGACTCTAGCACTGCTAACAGTATGACTCCATACATATTTGCTTGTGCTGTGGGCTGCTTAGCATTTACAGGGTGAATTCTTGGAGCTGAATGTGTTCAGGGTCTAACAGAGCTCTCCCAAGTAAAATCACAGTGGAGCAAAACTGTCTGTTATTTTCAGCTCTCAACACTTTATGAATTTCTGGATCCAAATACCAACTAAATTTTGTTAAAAAAAGATTTAGTTATCCAATCCTGTCTATTTCCATCCAGATCATAATGCAAAATTATTTGAGTAAAGCACATCTGTTGCAATCTTTGTGAGGTCGAGAATTAAGCGTAGCATAAATCACTGCGTTCAAATGATAAAGCCCACTTTCAGAAGCAATTCAAGAAAAGATTTTTAAAAGGTATTTAGATGCAGAGGTGTACCTAGCACTTTCTAAGAGCACACTAATCTCAGTGAGTGTTAGGGACTTAACCCTTCTTCTTCTTGAAAAATATCAGTTAGGCATCTATCTCTGCCTCTAAGTTCTTAAACACTTTTTAAAAAATCTGGCCTTTGATAACCCAAATCCTCTTGACTTTCAGTAAAGCTTTTCATCCTGAATTCTAGATCCTCATAGGTTTTGAAGGTCTAACACTCTTAAATTAAAGTATGAGTTAAATGCCCAGGTACTTTTGAAAAACTCAATCTTGGTGCTCAAGTCGCTTCTAGAAATGAGTGTTAGACTACTAATTCCCTCAGGTACTTGTGAAATATTTTCCTGTCACCTCTGAGAGACTGTTCTAGAGGAATTTACTTTGTTAACCGCTTGCTTTGTCCTGAAGTTTGTATGACAAGTTTGTGTAATATTTATTATAGAGCATTTTTTTTCCCCAAAAGAGTGACAGAATTCTTTCTTAAAAATGAAAAATTATAAATGTAACAAAAGTATATATTTATGCTTTCAGCAGGCAAATGTGTTTTTTAATGGAATTTAAATAAATGGCATTTTTATGATGAAAAAAGCAACAGTAAAAGCAGTGATTATATTTTTCATAGTTCATTTGCCTCCCTTGCCCTGCAGATCTTGTACGGAAGGAAAATGAGATCCCTGGTGAAGCCTACAATGTCATTGACTCTGAAGAAGGACTCAGAGACCCATTGGTGTTTAATGACCCTTATTGGCCTCCACAAAAGAAACTGGTATGATCTTCTAAAAGAAACATATGGTTCTTTAGAAATATTAAGAAACACTGTTTTCTTCATGGGTAAACATTATAGTCATGCATTTCTAAACACTGCCTGGTTTTAGATGACTGCTCTTAAAATGGCAGTCCAAATTTGATGAGCAATTGCATTCATTTTTCATTAGTACTTGACCAACAGCAGTGGTATTTAGCCAATACTGCAATCACACAGTTTTAATGCTCTTATTATTCTGCAGTATCATATCAAACTACAGAAAACACAACAGATAAGAGAGCTAAACAATACAATGGAGAGCAGCTAGACTGTTTTAGAGGGCATGGGCACATTATATAATGCAATTACATGGTGATATCCCAAAGTTATAAGTAAGTGTTGGAATATTTTTATATTTCTATATTAATTTCTTCTTTATAGTAAAATATATACTGTGAGAATATTTATTGCAGTTGGAGATGAGGCAGTGGCAACTGGAGGAGATTAAAGTAGCAAAGTGAAGAGAGGGAAGGGGAGGGGAGGGGAAGGGAAGGGGAGGGGAGGGGAGGGAAAGGGAGGGGAGGGGAGGGGAAGGGAGGAGAGGGATGGGAGAAGAGAAGAGAAGAGAAGAGAAGATGAAAAGAAAGGCAAGAAGGGGTGAAGGAGAGATAAAGGGAAATCCCAACATTTAATAGCAAAACAAAAAAAAAAAAGAAAAAAGTAATTTTGCAGTGAAGAAGTGCAGTGAAGTGAAGAAGTAGTGGATATTCAGCTAGGACAATGTAGGAAACTAATAGGAAAAATATATAATGCAATCATATTACAGAACGAACTATATCGAACCAGAACTTATTGCATGAGTAGACTTTGGTTGCAGGCAGTGATAAAGTGCTGAATATATCTAAAATGCTCAGTACATAGCCCAGTGTAGACAATATCTGATGGTCGGTGTTGTACTTTGTGCTTCTCTCTCTAATGTGTGTCCCCAGAAAAAGAACATCTATATAGCAGACATTCCACTGACATCTTTCATTGGTTCTAGAGATGCTGTACCTGTGCTAAAAGAGAAGTGCAGAGCCTTAGTTTCAGTTTCTGTAAAGGGTGTGCTGATTTTCTAAACCTGAACCACCCAGAGGAGGAAACACATTGAGCTATTGGATTTTTTTTCTTAATCAGACTTTTTAGTGACTATTCTATCTTTTCACAAGCATTTGTAAAAACAATATGATTGGTTCTGCTAGCTCATAATTTTTTCCTACTTTAGTATACTTCTCAATGCTCCTTACAAGGGATGGAGTCTGGCCATTTTTGGAAAAGTTTTGTGAGAAGTAACAATTTATGTAAACCAAGATTCCTCTTGAAAATCAGTTCAACAGCTTGAAGTAATGTACTTGTCATATGGGAATATTAATACGAAAGAAAAATGACATGCCTAATAAGAAATTAAACTGACTGCCTGTGTAGAGATATCAAAAAGCATGGTGTTGAATACTCCGAAATGTTTGTTGCAAGATCCTACCACTCTACAGTCATCAGAGAGGCAAATGTTGAAAATTTTTTTTTCTAATAACATCCCAATGATTTAGAAAAACTGTCATATTTATAGACTGCTACATTCCACATACCACATGTCATAGCCTTTATGTTGCTGGGTAGAATCCTCTAACAGAAGTGCATGGTCCAGCTCAGATTTTGCAATACTGTAGCAGGGAGGGAGGAATGGAAAAGGTGCATCTGCCTCTCTCACTGTGACTGCAGGAGGGAGAAAAAAGTCTAGTGGAGAATGTCAGAAAGTCTAACTTCCCTATGATGGGGCTGATGAAATGCAAGGCAGCAACAGTGCCCTGTAAAGGAGCCAAGTCATTTATTCTTCCTGGCAAGGCAAGAGAAAAGCAAGAGAAATTGTGATTCTCTGAGTCCAAATAAGACCTTTTTACCCTATTCTGCTAATGTAAAGGGCTTTAGGATGGATTTGCATTCACTTTTGAGCCCCTTTACTCTACTAGAGAGTTTAAAAATGTCATTCCCAGTCAGAATTCATTCTCTGCTCTGCTCCTCTGGTAGTACAATTGCCTTCTCTTGAACCATCAAAGAGCTGTGCTTCAACAGTCCGTCAGGTTCAGGAACCAATCTTGAGTGTTGCTTGTCCAAAGTATTCAGGAGGAATCAATTGCCCACCTTGCCTCTTTTCTGAATTGTTATCCTTTAAATGTTAGTGTTGACAACCATAACAAAACATGCTATTTTGAGAGGATCATGCCCGCTTTAAGTGTGCTGCCTGGTGAAGGCCAGGGGAAGTGTAGAAGCATTTATGAGACACTACTGCAATTTCCCTTTAAAAAATCTGTTATTGGCTTATTTTACTCTTTCTGTAGCATTAGTTATGAGGTGACTAAACAAATATGAAAAAACAGTATGTAAACCAAAATCAATCAAAGGTTATCCAAAGAATGTAAATATATTTGATACTGCAATCTAGTTTGGAAGAAACTCAAATTTGAATTAGAGATCTATTTTTCATTGTGTGTGCCCTGCACAGACATAAATAATGCCAGTAAAATGGCTGCCATAATGATTTTGGTAGCTTGGCAGACTTACCCCACTGGTTCATTTCTCTCTCAGTTGACTTTGTCCCTTACATTCCAAAGATGGGAAAATGTATTAATGTGTAGTTTACCACACAGGTCAGGGGATCTTTGTTGTTTGACCTTGAAAACAAATGTTCTGTCCTCTCTGCATGGATAATTCGTAAGATTTGGTGGCTCATCTCCGCATATTTGGCAATCATAAACGTTGCTTCCTCAAATGCGTCACTGTCTTCTGCACCAGTTAGGTAGTGCACTGCTGCTGGAAGCTGGTTACACATTTATGGGGCTAGACTTGTGTCACACAGTGATTTTTGGTCCTTTAGCATGAAGGCGCATATGCTGCTAACATGATGAAAATCTCCGATTTTCATGAGTAGCAGGACATACTGCTTGTACGTTCTTTAGGCACAATCAAATTATATTGGTTGAAGAAAAATGATTGGTGTAATTTAGAAAAAAAGAAAAGGCAATGGACAAGCAACAATCATCCTTAAAGAATTTCCCACTAGTCAGTGAAATAATGTATATGCATACATGTGTTTGAGTACAAACATAGTAAGTACAGAAATAATCATAGCTGAGAGAAAATAAACCAAAGGCAAAGATAATAACACAGCCTTAAACTGCTCACTGTTAGAAGTGTGTGTTAGCTGAATTACTGCCCAGTGATATGTAGAATGCAACAGTACTTCAGTGTATATAGGATAGAAAGCAAGCAAAATGAGAGACTAGAAGAGACAAGATACAAGATCGGTTATCTAGGTAAGGCAACTAGAAGAAGTGACACCTCTGGTGAATATTGTACAATTTTTATTGGGTAAACTTTACACAGATTTCTGTTTCACTTTAGACCTTCATGAGCTGCAGAACTTATGCTAGCCACAGGGCTAACAGAACAAAAACAATGACCCTGCTTCAGAGAGCTTGCAGTTAAGAGTAAGATAATCGAACAGTTGAATACTATCAGGATACACCCCTCCACATCAGGAGGCAGTGAGACAGTATTGATCTGCTGGGTAAGCAGCAATCAAATCTCATCAGTAGCTTAGCCATTATTGAGTCTCTAGTCATCATAGTAAAATAAAGATTTGATATGGGACTATGTGTGGGCATACACTCAAAAAAACTAAACTAGTTGTTCAGCTCCACTTTACAGGCCTATCTTTTCTGTCTGGACAGAGAATATTTGTAAAGGTATATGGATGGGAACACTCATAATTCTCTCTCTGAGACTGAATGAGATATAAAGGCATTTTAAGGACAATTCATATTCCTGAAAACATCAAGTACCAGCATGGGTACTGCTACATGGTGAACCTCAACAACTGATCCAACTTAAAAATAAAATGATAAGAAAAAACCTAGGTTTTTAGCTGCATAAGGTCTCCAATCGGTTCATCGTGTCACTACAAACATGCTTGTGCCACCAAAGGAAACGAGGTAGGAGACTCAAAAATGAGAACTACCGCCTCTTAGGAGCAGCACTAACTTTTTCTAGCTCCAGGTGTGCCTAGAACTGCAGTAGTAGAAAAGCTGTCCCAGAAACAAGACAAATAGTGATAACAGTGTATTGTGCCCTATGAAGGATGGTGTTGATCTTGAACTTATTGAATATTTGTCATTTCCATGAAGTTTTTGGCACAGTCGCACCAATAGTTGATTAGATATTTTTAAGAGATCCTCAGGAATTTAATGCTTTTTGTTACATTGTGTCTGTGCCTATTAAAAGATATACTGAATGCTGGGCATAACTGTATTCATAAGAGAACAGTATTGGGACAGCTGCTAAGATTCAATTAATTTTATGGGGAGATAACATTTTTTTAGTTGACAGAAAAGTTAAGAAAGATGGGCTTGACTGGAAAAAAACTGAGTCCTGGCTTGTAGCTGTGTCCTTGTGCTGGTGGTTAAAAGTGGAATATTATTCTGCAGGGATTTGGGAAACATCCTGCCTCCCCCAGGCCCAGGAGCTGCTGAAGAGCAGCCTCACCAGCGTCCACGGGCAGCATGAACAAACCGGCTGTGCTCTTTGCAGTTGCTCCTCCTGCGGAAGAGGAACCTGTATCTGGGTTTTTTCTCTCTCTTTCTGGTCCCTGAGCTGAAGCCGCTTCAAACAGCAGTCTGTGTACGTACTCTGCAGTTTGGGAACTACTTTTAGAGTCCTATGTGCCTTGGAGTGAAATGTCCCTGTTATGCTCAGCCCCCAAAGGCGTGCCCATTGAGAGCCAAAGAGATGCCACCTGTGGGCCCTCCTGCCTTTCACTGACGAATCAAGGTCAAACCCCTCTTGCGACAGTCCGTGGGGCAAGCATGCCATCATCGCTGGTGCAGTGTCAGGGTGCAGATACCAGCGCCTGACAAATATATCCCAAACACGGCTAGATGACAGGGTCTGCAGAGGTCTTCTGATCTGAATGTGAGAGTACATTTTATTTCATCCGTATATGCTTGGAGAATAACACATACAAAGTCTTCTTGAACAGCATGTCCAAGTTAGGTTTGTCCACGGTTCCCCACCATGGTCTTTCCAAAGTACGAATCAAAACCAAATGCATAGTACTTTTGGCAAACAATTTCTCCCACTCTTCCCTTTCTCTTTCCCCTCCCCTCCCAGCTGACACACAGCGACTATAGGGGGCAATGCAGCCTCATCATACAGCCTGTGTACATCAGCTACATATCACATTAATAGGTGGAAACTTCAAAGTCTTAGTTTTTACTTCTTGCTTTTGAATAATTTGTATCAAGATAAAATATATTGTTACTTGGGCTCCATAAAATGGAAGGTTTGAACTTCAAAGAAGCTTTTACTAGTTTGACTTTTTTTGTTTGTAAATGAAAGTTAATAAATAGTGATTTTATTTCATACTACTAATTCAAATTAAAATCTGAAATAAAACAAGACACAAGGAACGAACTAAAATAATTTTGAAATTCAGTTGACATTGATCACTAAGCAGAACTGCTCCCAGTCTGTATGTATCTCATATTCATGTAATTCAATCTATATGCCTGTCAATATTTCTGATGCAGTTTAATTTCTTCAGATCAGTTTCTTTCTGACATAATGCAGGCTTCCAGAAGTTACTCCAATTTAGAGTGCTTAAATGATACTCTTACATATTCCAAGATTTTGTGAAAAAATATTTATACATTAAAAATCATTGTCATAACAATAAAAATATTCATATATTAAATTGTTTGGTTGTATTTTTCTTACATTGATTGAAGTGCACTTCACAGGAAGCAAGCAAAGAATGAGAACAATGATAATTTCCAACTTTTCTTGTTCAAAAGTGTATTTTTGTGTGCCTGAGTTTTCCTTCCTCAACCTTGCTGTTTTTTGTAAAGGAATAGTTGGAAGATGCAGAGCTGAACTTCTGTTAACATCATTAGAAAAGCTGTTGTTACAGACTATTTTCTATTATTTTAATTTTGTTTCATACAATTTTTGACAGTTAGTGTTTACCAGAGTTTCCCTGAAGCAAAAATGATTTAATGTTCAACACATGCATTAAAATGTGTTCTATTTTAATATGTTAAAGCTGATAGAAATATAATTTAAGCAGAAATCTGTGCTTAACAGTGCAGCACATAGAACCTCCAAACACAGATGAAACTGGAACTTCTATTTGAAGGGAAAACAAAGCCAGCAGTAATCTACCTTAATATAGTTAGAGCCGTGTGATATTTTTGTAATGAAATTCAAACCCAGGTAAAGCTAACTTAGTGTGAGTTTTTGTTGTAGAAACAAGGCATAGTTTGAAACCTAGGCTTTCATGCTTGGTGGCTTTACGTGGCTCATAATCAAATCCAGAATTTTCAGCTAAAGTTCCATTTCAATTTTCTCATCCCTTCAAATTCAGACCTGACTGTTAAGGAAAGTAAGTCCTGAATTCCGGAGAAAAGTCCACCGACTTCACTGAATGCTGAAACTTCGGAGTTTCTAATCCTCTAATGTGAGCACTTCAGGTTTACTCAATAGCTTACTGACCTTTACTTAGCCATGTACTCATTTCAGTGGGAATTTTCAATGCTTTTTCACTAAAAATCGTGTTCAACAGTATTTCCTGATTGTTAAGACCTGTGTACCTAAAGCATAGGCTGAGAATGTCTTCTACACGCCCAGAATACAAAGCTATACCTTTTCACATAAGCACAACCTCTTCCTTTCTGTCGTTTGTCAGAGTCATGTGAAAGCCAGTTTTAATAACTCCTGGTATTAGATATTGCTGGTGAGTCTGACCAGTTATTTATGTACGGTAGTGTTAGGATTTGATCCTTCCTTTCCACTCCTTGTCCAAGAACAGTGCGTAAAGTGAGGGTAGAAAATAATCCATTGAGGTTGATGGGTCATGTCTATCCACAAAAATAAAAACCAAAAAGCCCCAAAAGCTGCACAATGAATTTTATAACTTTGAAGAAGGAAGGGAATGGTTGATCATCTGAGGGCTTGTAGAGGCAAAATAGTTAAAAAGAACAAAAATATCAAACTAAAACCATGGTTATCTACTGACCATGACAAAAGATTTCAATAGAGTTAAAAAGACTTCCACCTTCTTCTTTCTTGTAGATGGCAGCTGAAGTAGTTACTGTGCTAAAAACATAAAAGGCAGAGCAGCACTAGCAAAAATTGTCATCTTTCACAAGGGAAGTGCCTAGTGATTTGATAAACTTTTGTAAATAATTTAAGTAGGTAGCATTCACCAAGAAGATGTGATATAGACCAGTGATGGCTAGAAAATTTCTGATATGGTGTCTGTTTTTAAAACAGGACCAAAAAGAGATCCTGGGAATTAAGACCAGTAAACCTCACCTTGCTTCTGGGGAAACTGACTGAGAGTCTAATTAAGGATAGAATAGTTCAGCACATGGCTACACATAAGTATAACCTAATAGGGTCAAACGTGCACAACGTTGGTAAAGGGAAAGCACGCTTCTCTAACCAGCTGAAGTGCTTTGAAAAAGTTAATAAAATAGTAGATAAAGGTGACCTGGTGAACATAATTTATTTGGATTTTCAAAAAATTCCCCGATAAGGTCGCTCATAAAATACTATTAAGGGAAAAATATAACTATGAGGTAAGGGGCAAAATCTCACAGTGGAATAAAAATTGAATAAATGATGGCAAAAAAATTGCACTGAAATTCTTCTCCTAAATGTGTAAAAAGGTTAATAGTAGGATGCTCTAAAGGTTGACATTGGAGCCAATGTTACTTAATAAAATTTTTAATTATTTGGACGTTGTATCTGCTAAAACTGACATTAAATATTAGCTAAATATTAACTAAATATTATTTAAAGTGAGAGGACTGTGAGATTAGGAATGGTCAGACTGACAACACATACAATTCAACTTGGATAAGTGTAAATTTTGTTACTCGTTTTATGGGTTATTTTCACCTCCAGCACCATATTATATACCATGATGTGCTAGTCAGAATAATTTATCTGCTTTCTGAGCAAGAATCCAATAGATACCACTGCAGCATCCATGTGAAATGATTTGCCCTCTCTAGGTGTAGGAGTAGACAGGGTTACATGAGCATGAGGAATTCCCATCTGTCGGGTCACTTGACCTTTTCCTCAGGGTAACCAGGCTGCATGGCCAGAACAAGAGCTGTGTTTATCATTAAAAAAAATCCTCCTTCATAAATACTTAAAGGGAAGTCCTATTCCTGTTGGATCATGCTGGAGTGTCTGTGTTTTCTGAGGTGCTGATAATTTAATTATGGCACTGAGGAAATCACTGGCACTACTCCCTACTGTCATCTGCAGCTCAGACGGTTGTAACCCACTGCTGGTTTTCTTTGGAAGCTCTTACCTGTTAGTTCCCAGCACTCTCAATCCCATCTCCTCTTCACGAAGTGTCTGTAGGAACTACATTCAGTTGTGCACCTCTTACTGGTATGGACAACCCTGCTGGTTGTCACCTACTGTTAAAGAGGATCAGGAACCTTTGCCTGATCGGGTTAATTCAGAAATTACTAAGTTAATAGGTCTGGGGGTTGGATTTTGAGTTTTGTTGGGGTTTTTTTTTGCTTTACCTTTTTCCCCCCACTGTCCTTTCTACACAGCACTGAATTTAAATCTGCAAGATTATTTGGAACACTACCCACTGAAGGGCTAAAGTAGCATGTGGTGAGACCATGACCTTATATTAAGCATATTATATATAAGATACTCAGTTCATGTGGTGCTGCAGGTGTCACATCCACTCTGTCGAAACTGAAGTCCGTTCAGTTTTTTTAATGGCAAAAAAGTGAGAGCTAACAGATGATATCTCCTTCAGAAATGATATGTGTTCGTCTGGTTTTAGTGTAAGCACAATGAAGAGAATCTTTCGTGTTGCTTTCTATAATTCTTCCTAAAAAGAACCTATTCTACCATTTTTACTGAGGCAAAAATGCAGTCTTTTTAAGATGCAGCATTTTGGACTATGAGTAAACACAGTAGGAAAAAAAAAGATGACTTCTTGGCAAAAGAAATGTATGGAAATAAAAACACTAAAAGTAGCATTTATCTTGATCAATAACTCATGCTTTTAATTTTTTGTGGAAAATATTAATAGAGTTCTTTAAATAAAAAAACTAATACATTTTTTTCTCTTTTGTTGTTGCAGCCCTGTTTGTATTTACATCCAGTCATTTATTGCCCATTAAAGAAGTAATGCTATGTTAATGTAAGGGAAAAAATCAATGCTACTCAGATCAGTAGCTGTGGGGAAACAGTGCAGCAGCTGGTTTGCAAACAGCAAGCCCACATAGATCAATGAAATTACAAGCTAAATCTGCTGATGCTCACAAACTGCTCCAGCATTGTGATGTCTAACCTTTCTCAAGTTCAAGATCTCTGGCAAGCCAGCAATAGCTAAATGGAAAAAAAAAAAAAAAGAGAAAAAAAAAAAAAGCAAGAAAGAAAGAAACAAAGAAAGAACATGACCGGCTGGTGGAGAATTTTAGCACGATATGTAATATTCCACTTTTGAAGTTATCAGTATAACTGCACGTTTATAACAGATACAAAAGCCACTGTAATCTCCCAGTTAGCAAAGCTGCGATCTACACACTCTGGAGATATTCTTCCTGAAGAATGTTCAAATCTGTCACATATTACCTTGAACTGTAACACTGGAGGGCTAGAGAGCACTTCAGTAATGTGGCTGTTAATGTGAATTCCAGAAAATAATTTATCGATGAGCAACCGTACAGCTTCTGCCATGTGCAATGTCTTTTATTTTATGGCACCATTGTAGCCTTTAAAATGGTTTGAATTTTATTAACTTGTAAATTAAACATGAAAAATATTTGACTTGTTGAGTGCAAGATTCATTTGCATATTTTATGCTATTTGTATGGTAAGGGAAGGAGCCCCTTTTACCCCAAGGAAAGTATCACTGGGATTTATCAGTATCATGTGAATAACACATGCCTTTCAAACGATTATTTTCAGGGCAGCCTCTCACCCTATTTGTGGCACTTTTTTAAACACAGCAATATTTTTCAAGCATTAATCAGGAAGAAGAATGGGGAGAACAAGTCCCTGAAGATTGCTGTAAAACGGAACAAATTTTAAAAAGGGAAATGGGTTCATTCCAAAAGCAGAAAAAAAGGCATCTTGAGTATCCTTCAAATATTGACATATGTATTTTGTGGGGGACAAAATGTGTACTTTCCAAATATACAATTCTTATTGTTTACTAATCTATTGCTTTACGTTTATTAATTAAACGCAAAAGTTCAATTCTGTTCTATTGTATCTGTTTTGCAGGTTGTAAATTAAAAAACATTGAGAGGTTGGAAACATTTTTTGGTCTTCCAGCCAGGGACTAGCAGAACAGAAAATGGAAGGCCAGTCCTTATTAACTATCTTCTGCTATCGCAGGCTTGCCATATTTTACAAGTGAAGAACATTCAAGAACAAAACCAACAGTGGGGTGAAGTGTGGTTATTTCTTGTACTGCCAATTGTTTCTCCTGAAAAAAACCATTTTGGAATTTGACTTAAAAGCTACTTTCCTTCTCTAACGTCCTCAGATACCTAATAATGAAAAAGATGAAGGAATGTTTTCAGTTTGAAGTGTTGGATTTCTGTTTCTGTTTTGCTTATAGGCCTTCCCAGATACAGCCAGTTTCCTTTCATTGCTGATCTTTATGTCAATTTGTTACTTTACAGTGCTGTTCAGCAGTGCTGATGGCAGGATATTTCATGCTTGATGTGGAGGGAAGACTGATTGTGCAATAGCTGTGATAGTTACTAACAAGGTGAAAGTCGACTGTATAACACTAACGCTGCTGGTGGTGTGTGAACACTGATGGAAATCTCTCCTTCTACTCCACTTACTGGCTAGGAATGAAAGCGATGCCCAGAAGAAGCTAGGAGTTGCTGCTTCCAAGCCTGATTCAAGTCCCACAATGGTTGTGAGGAAACACCAGCAGAGAGAAGGAGCCTGTTAGTAACAGCATGACCAGGATTTCACCAAAGGTCTTTTTTTGAAACAAAATATGAGTTTGTGAT
Source organism: Phalacrocorax aristotelis (assembly GCF_949628215.1). Taxonomy (NCBI): domain Eukaryota; kingdom Metazoa; phylum Chordata; class Aves; order Suliformes; family Phalacrocoracidae; genus Phalacrocorax; species Phalacrocorax aristotelis. Next base: position 45,005,896 of record NC_134278.1, read on the forward strand.
AAAGACTTTATGTTCATCAAAAGAAAATTAACAACATTCTACAAGGAAAACCGTTCCTATGAAGAAACTGAGATGAAGCAAGTATGGGAAGGAAAGAAATGAACCCAGTCTGTGTGCCTAGCTCAGGTTTGCTTTGTCCACCTGAGAAGAAACACTAGCCATTATTTTGTTTGTCTCTTTCCATGCATAATAGTTTGGCAATCAAAGTATAAACCTTGCGCATCATAAAGAAGTGTATTACTGTAGTGGAGAAACAAAAGGGATGCTTGTGGGGGTGCAATTGCATTGTTCAGACTTTTTTATTATAACAAAAACATCACCGTGCCCAGAGATCCCCAGCAATAATTCCTCTTGACTGCAATAAGTACCTACTTTTGAGGAAGAGAAAGCTGATGAGCTGCAGGCTTCCCTGCTGCTAAATTCATCTAACAACCCACTCCTGATGTTTTCTGCTTTAAAGACCAATAGGAACTTTATAGATTGGTTGGATGCTCTTCTTTTCAGCCTAGCTCAGAAATCTGAAACTTTTCTGTTGATCTGAAAAGCCAGATGCAGTTTGGTTACTAAGCAGCATCAGATCTGAGCCTTATTCAGCTTCGCTGTCACACCAGCGGTGGGGATACATGCAGTTTTAAAGAGATTTGTGACTATAGTTCTGTCTAATCACCCTGAATTTAGAGGACCTACAGGCTTTGTAGTTTGGCTTTATACCTGCATCTGCACTAGGTGGTGAGAGTTCATCTCTATGAGGATAGAAACCAAAAATCCTGAAAAAAGCATCCTGAAGTATCTCAAATCTTTAAATCTGGGCTCAGAGCAAATCTGAATTTTGAGGCTTTGATTTCTATCTTGGTCATAATTTCTGATGGTGAACAAAACGAGAAGTGAGAAATTAAGATCTAAAAATTTTCTTTAAAAATGAAAGATCAACTCCTTTGACAAATAGGAATATAGTTGGGCAATCTTTTTTCTCTGGTCTCTGTTATTGTCAGCAAAGTGTATGTGCTGAATTGGATCTAGATGAATAAGTGCTATGGCAAAAGCTCTACTTTTATTATATCAGAACATTGCTGGAAAGTACAGGCAGATACCATGAAAAATGTTGTTTTGATGAGACAGCTAGCCCTCTAACCTGGAACAACATATGCACAGATTGCTTGTTGGGAAAGAACAAAATGTTTCGCATCTACCCATTGCTTGCACAAAAAAAAATTCTTGAGAAATATATGTGTAAAATTTGTATAACTTCTATGGAATTATGTGTTGAGGTATTAAACATGTTTGTATAGGCACTACAAGATTTTATTTTAATCAAATATCAGTTTTACTAGTAGACTTAAATGCACCCAGAATGCCATCATTTACAATGTGAGTGAAGCTGCACTGCCTTTTAGAGCCTAAGTATAATTTTTTTCCTGAATGCTTGAACATGTTTCTGTGTCTTTTTTCCTGAATGCAAGAACACGTTTCTGTTCTTGGTGTATGCCAAATGTGTAGCTAAATGCTTCTTGGCCCTTCTGCAGGCTTCTTCTCATGCTGCTGTGGTTTCCCGCCATGTTGTGACCAGCGTGGTCAGGAATGCCTCACAAGCCTCTTCTGCACAAGCACCAGCAGGTTGGTGAGGGGAGAGCATGGCCTCGCACTTGGTGTGCAACTGAGCTGCTGGGGTAAATTCTCCAACTGCTCTCATTTAAAAGATCCTTCTGGAGTTTGGTATCGGCATTATATGCCGTGATGGGGCCTATTTCCCCTAAAGTGTGCCCCTTTCTGCTTTGCTTCGCTGCTGGCAAAGAGCACTTAGAAGTACTTTTCTGTTATTTTCACCAGAGTAATCTTAGGGTCTGTAATGACTGAACTTACTGACACCTTCCTTTCCAGAGCGTGCTTTTCCACTTACACAGAGCTGGGTTTCTCTCTGTCAATATTCTGCATTTAAAGTCATTGGTTTCAGCTTCGCCAGTGGCTCAGCAATCTTGATCCCATAGTGAATGGGAAAAACATTACAGGAAGGGACAGCGCTGTCCTTCCCGTCATGAGCAAAATTTCGCTCAAAAATTTTGCTCAAATTAGCAGCAAGGCTACTTTGCACTGAGACAAATTCATATATAAACAGGGATATAAAAACATTGCCTATACAACACTGACAGCAACTAAAAAACAGTGTAAGAGATGTGATGAGTTACATGTGTGTTGAGATTTATAGTGCTCGGGCTTGTTTCTCTGTGCCTTTCTCTGTCTGCCTTGCTGCACACAGCCTGTCTCCCTGAAACTGGAATTTAACATGTTGGATGGGCTGTCTTTGACATTCATTTTCATCATTCCCATGCTCAGAACCCCAGACCAGCTTTTTGATAGTGAAGTTCATGTTAGAGGAACATAGTGGACTTCTGTACATTAGAAAGTCTAATTTGTGTGCAAGATTAGTACTGCTTACCTTGTGTTTACCGTAGCAGCACTGCCAGATCTGCACTGGTTAGTGGTCTTGTCAGCATTTCCATTCTGAATCTCAGTATTTTAGGCCTCAAAACACAACTGTTGCGTTTCAGCAGTGGTGCTGCTCAATACACGCTTAGTCAGCAAGAAAATAATTTTACAAATTTTATATTTAAATTGTTTTAGCAGTTTGGTTCTTTCTTTGCAGATACCTCAAAAACACAAAACAATGGGGAAATGGGAAACAGGTAAGTTTATAAGGCTTTTTTGGCTAAGCTGGAGTCCAGAAAGTGGTGTATTTCCTCTTTCAGTCTGCCAGTTTGTGTGTGGTTGGTGTGCTTTGTTCTATTGACATAGGCAGTTACTCTATGACAAGAATAGCTACTCTAGACTGGAGGTTTTGGGTGGCTCGGTAATGACAATCTCACTGACAACTGTTGCCCCATTGCTAAGTTTTCCGTGCTCGCCTGATGATGACCAGACCTGGACCTGTTCAGGTGCCAAATCTGTCCAGCTTTCTTCATTTCGCATGTATGAAAGTTTGCCTTAATACTCAATTTAGCAAAGGGGTATTAAAACTGGACACGCCTGAGCATCTGCTACCTCTGTCAAATATGGGGTTTTTCCTACCTTTGCTTTAACCTTCAAAAGTGTTGACAGGCCCCCATCCCATACCCAATAGATGGAATAGGTTCATCTTTATTTTACCCTCAGCACTACCTCCTATTTCTGACAGAGGCTTTCATGGAATTTTTAAAACGTTGCCATTATTTCTGCTCAAGGTACATTACGAGCTGCTGCCTTGCTGCTGGCATGTTATTAGGGTTGTACGATGGTAAAGGCTTCTGCGTGGGGCAGCTGGCCAAGTCAGTGCTCCAGGCAAGGAGCCAAGGCTGTCTTCTTTCTAGTATTGCACTTTCTTTTCTCCCTGGTACAAGATCTTCCTTCCTCTCAAACTGATACAGGAAGACTATTAGAAAATTAATCGTACCTCTGGTGTCTTGGGGAATATACTTGATTTCCCAGTCACTAATGTGTGAAAATCTTACACTGGAATAATGCCATATGTCAACTTGTGGCAATATCAGGAAATATTGACAGCGTTTCATTAATGAAATGTTGAGCTTGAATGACCTGTAGGCTGAAAATACCGGCTACATAAATTTAGAATAGTCTCTCAGCTATCATTTGATCTAGGGTTCCTGCATCAACAGGTATGTTGTCTCTGTGGTCAGCAGAAAAAATAGTATTGCATTACTGTAAGAAAATCTTGCCCAAAGACTAAGACTGAAGAAAGTTTCACATTGACATGATAGTCAGGGGTACTTTTTATTTTTTTTTCTTTTGTAGCCCTTTGATAGGGTTCCCAATAGGATCTCCCTAAATAAATTCGTTATATGGACACATGTCACTGAGTTTAAGCTCCCAATTGTGAATTTCTCCATTGATTATATCACGTGTATCTTTACACTATATTCACAGCAGAGTAACCACTGTAATCTGAAAATGATGATTACAAAAGTATTGTTTTCCAAAGATGGTTACTGACAAATTTTACCTGTGTGTCTTCAAAAAGGTGAAAAAAAGAAGCCATGAGAAGCCATCATAAGTGCAAATTAAGCAACACAGCAGAAATACTAATTAAAAGAGGATAATTGGTTTGGGGCAGGGTGGTGGGAAATGCTCTAATCCTGTGCGCTGCCATGTGATGTTATAGTGCTTCATCATTCTCAGGAAAAAAGGGGTTGGAAATTACAGACGGAGGAGGGAAGATGATGCTATCAACATTTTAATTTCTTAATATTTTCCAAATTTTCAATGGGGGGGGAGAGTATACATAGCACCAGGATGTCTCCAGAGTATGCCAGTCCTGTCTTGCACAGTGAAGTCCAGTGGCCAGCCCCACAGGGTAGCAGGGATGGTGAAATAATTAGCATAGCCCTCACCCTGTGAATATGTTTAGAGGTTCTTTCTTATTTTTGGCCTTCCTTTTGAAATTAATTTCCCTTATTTGCAACTCTAAGTGTTTTGACACTCTCCTTGATAAAACAAAGTAGGGTCATTATTTTATCCTCAGCTTCTTTTTCTGAGTGACCTGATAAACATGAAACTTTCTCTTCCTTAAGGAGCAGCCAACAATGCCAGAGTGTGTATGATCATTTTTATAATCCTCTCTCCCACACAATTTGGGAGTTTGCAATAACCTACTGTGGCTTTCTCCATTTCACTACAAAATCCTGGCTGTTGAAAGAAAACATTTAGTGCAAGAGTTTTCCAGAGAACTGCCTTCCTGCAAATAATGGCTAACAACATGTAGAGGGTATGAAACGCATAGCCTTCATAATCTGTTGCTGAGATTCAAATCTGGGTTAAGTTTTTAATCCAGCACAGTTGTATGAAAACTCCATCCAAAAATTGCAGAAATGTAAGAAAAGGTGATGATTTCCGAATTGCAGACATTTATAAGAAATAATTAACCTTCTCAGAAACCATCCCATTTTCTGTCAAAAGCATTTTAGCATTTTCATTTAAGTCAATGTTTATGGACCCATAAGGCCAACTTTTTAGATGTAAAATAGTTAATATTCTTAATTTTCTTCCTTGCAAATTTCTGTTAGAATTTTTAAAACAAAAAGGTTTCTTTGCCAGCTATTGGTATTGCTGACACTTGGCTTTGTTTCAGTATCTTACAGTGGATGACAGCTGGAATGTTCACAGTCTGGACAGTAAGGGCAGTTTCAATCATGACTGGAAAGCCAGCAGTGAGAGATTACATGCACTAGTTTTCTGGGCAACTGATATTTTTTTGTGTGTGGAAGTGGTGGGCTGTAAAATGATACCTCACAGCAGAGATAATTGTTGTGGGTGAGTAAAATGTTGGTTCTCAATTACCCAGGACTATAAAAAAGCAAAGTTCCAAACTAAACTGCGGGATTAAGACTAACAATCTAACGGGAACCTGACTCACAGCAACACACAAGAGGTGCCCTGCCATGTCTCGATATATATATATATAGGGAATTAAGCAGAGAGTGACAACTTAACTTGGAATTTGTTTTCCTTTCCTCTGTCAAATTTGTTAAGTTTCTCTTAACCCTTCAATGCTGCCAACTGGTGTTTTGTCAGCTACAGTTTTAGGAGAATGTCAGCACATACTCGATGATTTTGGTTGCCATGGATAAGAGTATTTCTTTGATTTTTCTGGGACATCGTGTATTAATAAACAGGGTGCTTTGCTTACTTTGTTATACACATTCAATCTCTTCAGCCTATTAATTGCTTTTAATTTTGATAGAACAGGTACTGTAGACTGTGGGGCCATTTTAAGGACTGTCAAACTTCTGCCAACTTTAAAGGTCAAAATCAACTGTGACACCTACAGTTCAAATGTAATTAGTTGGAGATTTACTGGGATTTTATGCCAATCTCCCAGTAGCTTAGGAGTGACATAGCATCTAACCTTTTGGGATCCCAAGAGAAGTTCAGGTGGATGTGAGGATAAACAGTAAAATATACTAGCTAGCACGCTGCACCTTTTAGCAAGTCATCAGTCTCTTACACTGTGCAAGGAACAAGAGTGCATTCAGAATTTTTTTTTTTTAAACAAATAACCTGCCAGTCTCCAGCACGGCCATCTAGTACAAGGTTGATGTATTTATTTAAAGCTTAGATTGTTCTGTATGTTCTTGGATCATTAAACTGAAGGACTCGTACAGTTGTGATTTTTAATGAAGCATGTTTGAATAATTATGCTAATTTACAAAGCACTAGAATCAAATCAAGTGATCAAAGTTTTCGTGATTACTATCGTGTTTTTGAAACTCCCCCATCACTGATTTCTGGATAGACTCTAGCCCTGGCTGCTTTTTTGTCATTTATTTAGAATTTGCCACTAATCAATGCAGAACATTAAAAAAAATTTACACTAGAAAAGAAACACATTTTGCATTATGTCTCTGTAGTGGACTTTGTATCAGTTTGAAAGTAATATAGCTCCAACAGACACCAGCCTAAATGCAGTCTACAATCAATACTGTATTCTGCCTTGACAGAAAGCTGAATTTTTATCTGTTAAACGTGTGAGCTTGGGGCAGCTCTGTGTCTGAAGTAGTTTAAATCTGAAATGTGATGTGCTGCAAAGAAAGTTGATTGACATCTTTGTTTATTGAAAAGTATTACATGAACAACAAAACACGGCCAGATACAGAACACTCCATTGCAAAGTGCAGCTGTGTTATTTTTCAATCCTATGTGTTCTGCCCCTTTGATGCCTGTCTGATGTAATAAAACCATAAGATTCTTCTTTGATTCAATAGTAAAAAATTTGGACAAGGGTGAGATGTGGAGGTATATATTGGTTGTAGGGTTTTGGTGAATTTCTTTCAAAAAACAGTTGGCTTTTTGTTTTAATGTTTCTAAATTTGAAAATAAATTAAGATACATTTAATAAGCAAGTTGTCTGAGGCTGCTTGAAATATTTTTAAATATGCACTTGAAGAGGAGAGAAAAGAACAATGATGACTAATCTTAAAGCATTAAACATGCAGAATACAGAATTAAGTTACATTTAAATTTCATGTTAGAATAATTACGCTCTTCATTGACATTTTCCCATGTTTTATTAAATCTTTATTATGTCAAGGTAAATAGAGGTTAATTCTGCTGTTACCTCTTCCAGTAAAGTATTACCTTTAATCTTGCATTTTTAAAATAGTAGTAAATTGCACAACGTAGGTAATCACCATATACCAATTTAGACCATTCTAAAATTTTCTCTTTAGAGTACAGTGTAGTTAAAAATAGATGTCACAAGAAAATATGAAGTATAGCATAACTTAATGAAAAAAGTATGGTTTTGTTTTTAAGAAATGTATAGCTACATTTCCTCAATACATTGACATATTGGCAATATCTATGACAAGATTACAATTCTGCCTTTCCTTCTCAGAGTTAGTTTGTCCTTAGTTACTGCATGAGCTCCTTTGACTTGCCTCTGACACAGCAAAAACTCTTTAGTAGAAGAGGTGCTTGTCTTTAGCACTTTGTTATAGAGTCCACACTTTGAGCATTTTTCCATGATCAGCAGAGAACGCAAAGTCCCACATCCTTGATTCCTGTGCATCTCTCTTTGGTCACAGATACCTAGTGCTGCTCACCAAAGTACATGTATCTCCAAAACACAACGGCCTCAAAGCAGGGTGCAGTCAGACCTATCAATCTTTTTCCATTAAAGCCACATCCAGCGTGCCAAATGGACCAACTTTGTCAGGGAGGTAGGTGCTGCTCTTCTCCAGAGGCAATTGACAGAAGAAATTTACAGTCCTCCCTGCGTAAAGTGATACAGTTTACTCTTAGGTTTTTGCAAACTTGTGCTATCCAACAAAGAAAAGCATCGTATAGTGTAAATGCAAGATGGTACCAATTTCCTTGTACTTCAAAGCCGTTGCTTGATGTCATGAGTTGGAAGCTTTAATTTCATATGTCCTGTGGACAACTTCATCTCCATTATTATTCAGTATATTTACAGAGTCAGAAAATAATGGGACTGCACTTCCAGAGATTGTCCAGTCTCCAAGGTTGGTCAGACAAGATTTCCTCTGTAAATCCAGGCTGACTACTTGCAATTGTTGTCCCATCCTTTATACCTTTGGAAATGGTTTCCACAATCATTTTCTCTGGGTTTTTTTTGATGTGTTTTTTTTGTTTGTTTATTTTCATCTCAGGGACTGAGGTGAAGCTGAATGACTTATAGTTCCCTAGATCCTCCTTCTTGCCCTTCTTGAAAACAGGAGTGGCAGCTATTTTCCCCCAGTCCTCAGAAACCTCCCCTCGTTGCCATGACCTTTCAAAGATAATCAAATTGGCCTCACAAGGACATTGCCCAGGTCCTTTAGCACTTCTGTATGTCCAGCTTCTTTACATGATCCCTAGATATCCTTCTCCACTGAGGGTCAGTCTTCCTTGCTCCAGACTTGCACTAGTCTCAGGGAGTTGGGATTTCTGAGGGCAAATGCTAGCAGTTAAACTAAAGGGTAAGAAGTCATTGAGTACCTTGGCCTTCTCTGTGTCCTTTGTCACTAGGTTCACTGCTTTATTCAGCAGTAGGTCCAAATTTTCTGTTATCTTCCTTTTGCTGATGATATACCTGTAGAAGCCTTTCTTTTTGTCCTTTATGACCCTCTCCAGATTCTACGGCAGATGGGCTTTGCCTTTTCTAAACCCATCCATTCATTGTTTGGAAAGTGCCTTTACATTCATTTTGGCTCACCTGTCCCTGCTTCCACCTCTTGTAGGCTTCCTTCTCACACTTGAGCTTAGTCAGGGCCTCCTTGTTCACCCATGCAGACCTCCTGATATCTTTGCTTTACTGTTGCACATTGGGTTGTACCATTCATGGGCTTGGAGGAGGTAACCCTTGAAAATCAACCAGGGCTCTTGGACCCATTTTCTCTTCGGGGCTGTATCCCATAGGACTCTTCCAAACAGGTCCCTGAAGATGCCGAAGTCTTCTCTCCGGTTGTAATCTTGCTTTTTTGCCTTGTTCCCTCCCATCAGGATCTTGAACTCCACCACCTCATGGCTGCTGCACCAAGGCCTTGGTCTCACTAGACTTTTACACCTTCAGATCCTGACCAGTTCTTCATCTATAAATATGAGATTCAGCAGAGCATCTCCCTTCATCAGATCTTCGACCACATGTATCATGAAATCATTATCAAAACCTCCTGGATTGCTTGTGCCATGCTGTGTTGTCCCTCAAGTTGCTTCTTCCAGTTGTTTCCCTGATCAGGTTGTCTGTAGCAGACACTTACTACAGCATTGCTCATGGCAGTCTGCATGCTACTACTGACCCATAAGGTCTCAGCTGGCTCGTCACTCATCCCTAGGCAGAGCTCCATGCATCTCTGCTGTGCTCTCACATGCAGGGGAACTCCCCCTCCTTGCCGTCCTGGCCTGTCCCTCCTGAAGAGCTGGTGTCCACCCATTGCAGCACTGCAGTTGTGCAAGCTGTCCCACAACATCCATGTGATCCCTGTGAGTTCCTAGCCCTGCAACCGCATGCGCACCCCTAATTTCTCCTCTTTGTTCCTTATGCTGTGTGCTCTAGTGCATGTTTAGAAGCATGATATTGTGTGGTCTGCCAAAATGTTGTAGAAAATTTTCTTAGCCCTCAGCAAAAATGGATTTCCCAATCCAGAAAAAGACTAGTCTGTGCATGCACACTTTTTTTTTTTTTAGTGGGAATCTTCATTCAACTTAAAATATAACATGCCTTTATTGCATTTTAAATTGCATGCTGTGGTGTTTTAGTTGTTTATTTATACTACTATCATTTTGTTTGTTGTTATTAGCTTTAATCTTTGTTTTCATCAAACTACAAAATTCCCCATCGAGTTTTGACAGGTTTGCATAACAAATCACGCCACACATTCTCCCTACACATTGCTTTTCCATTTTGCTAGCTTCTGTAAAGTCCTCCTCAGACCCGCAAGTAAGTAGATGGTCAGTTACATTCTGCCATGAACTCTATTTCATTATCTGGAGTGTCCATAAAGTTATTATTTTAAAAGCACGAATGTCAATAGATCTGTAAAAGGCATTTATCAAGCAGCTTCAGTGCTGGTAGGAAAGCAAGAACTCATTTTGGAAGTGCTCCTGAGAACCATGCAGAGAGTGGGATAATTCTGTACTTGCGTGCTAGTACAGCAATACAATCAGAGTGCTAGAGGACATTTGCTGTTGTACCCAGGACTAATTTTCCAGATTTTCTTCCAGTGTGTCTTTTCAAGGTAAAACCCAACTGAGAAGCACCTGGGTAGCTAACCAAAGTTACTCAAGTAAGCTTTGAGAGATGTCTAGTGAATTAAATTTGAAAATAAGCTGGTTTTTTTGAAATAATAACATCACAGTGACATTTTTTTCATCTCTGCTAGACCACTATGAGTGGTTATAGGGTGGTAACATGCAGTCTTAATTAGATATTTCATGTGTAAATTCTTTGCAATAAAAATGGAAGTATGCGAGACTCGTTAGGATCCAGGCCTATAGTCAGACTTGAAATTCAGACATTGCGCATTGAACCTTTTGCTAAAAATCGTATCTTGTTTGTCTGAAATCTATCCTTCTAATGCATGAACTCCCGCCATTGTACTGAGCGGCACTATATAGCATTCAAAGACAAAAAGAAGCGGAGCAGACACAAAGCTTTTAGAAAGAAACTGGTTGAAGCTTACTGTGTTTGCCCCGGCTTCTCTTTGGCATACAGGAACTGTTCACACCTGAAATTCAAAGGCAAGCCCCTGAGATGTGAACCGACTGAAAGGGAAGCAAATATTTGCATAAATCTCCAAGAGGTGGTTTATATGGTCCCACTTTTCTTTGTTTCCCCTGGCTGTGGAATGACCTGAAGCAGGCTTTGCTTGTCGGACACGTTTTTGGGCAAGGAGCCGTTTCCCTTAGTGTTTTACAAGCTCTGGTGCCAGAGAGGTGGTACATAAAGTCTCAGTACATATTGAAAGCTGTTTTTAAAGTGGAAATATTCAAAGCATGCAGGAGTCTCTAAGCGTCTGTTCCAGGGACACATTAATGCATTTGAAAGGATATTAAAGCTTAACACAGAGGAAAAAAAAAGTCCTAGTGGCAAGATGTAAAACTGCTTAACAGAATTACATCCAGAACTTTGTGTATTTGATCTGAAAAAATAAATCATCTTACAGTTGCTCACATTAAAGCTGCATGTCAGTTTGGGAGCTTTTAGGATCTTGGACAGGTTTCATTTTTCTGGTTCACATAAGTTCTGTGTGTATTTGTGCAACTGTTGAACCTCAGAACAGGATTTCTGGTGACCCCATGTGCTGCTTGAGGATTTGTCTAATGTGCAAATTTAAGACAATCACTATGTAGAGTAAAAAAATATTATCTACCTTTTCCCCCATTACTCAGTTGCTGATAGCGGTCATGGCTTGATTAAGAATCCTTCTCAGTTTAATGCTTCCAATTAACTTGCATGGTCTTGTGGCTGACTTGATGGCCTAGATAAAGCACAGGCTCTTCTGAGAGAGATACCAAACTTCATTTCTGGAGTAAGGGATAAGGGAAGCCTTGAGCCATGGTTCAGCCCTACCTATTGGTGGATTAGGAATGTCATTCAGACTTGAGTAGCTCTAAACCCTTTTTAGGAGGAGGATCATATTATGATGCAGAAAAGTGGAGCACTAAGACAGAGTGAAGGCATCTTGTTACAAATGCAGTGGCTTGAGACTTGCTGTGGGCTTGTGCCTTAGGTTGTCTCCAACTGGTAGGTCTGAAAGGAGGTGAAGGGCTGGTAAGGCCTGGGGGATCAAAGGCAGAGGCCATGCCTAGCACATTCCTCTGTTGGCCATTGGACTGTTGGCTACAGAGAAAAGGAAACGCTAGACTTGTTATTGAAAGTCTGTTCTCTGAGCTAAGGTTAACTTTGGTGCAAAAATCAAAAAATGAAGATTATGAAAAACAGAAGGTTGTACAAAGAATAATCAAAGCAAAAATTTATCCTTGGCCTTCTGTTGCCTCGGGCCTTATGATTTAGAGATTACAGTGAACTCAGTGGCTAAGGGAGATGTACTATGGGTAGAAAACATAAGTTATTTTTTTCCTTAAGCCAAGGAAACACAGATTCTTTGAAATGGCAATCTCTTGTGCTACATGAAATAAATATGACAAATAAAAAGGGAAGAGCAAACTGATTACCCTAATATTAAGAGCATGAAGTGGAATTTATAAATATCTTTGCGTGTTCAACACCCAATCCTGCACAGGGCATGTTAATACTTGTCACAGAAGTTGAAATTCATCTAATCAGAATGGAGCCTTTGAGATGTTTCACACCTGCAAATGCATCAAGTGGCTAAACCTTAGAGAGTCTTTCACCATGATATGACCTACCTATCTCATTACAGCATGACCTACCTATCTCATTACAGCACAGTGTTCACTACATTTGCTATAAGAACATTTGCATGGACAAAAACATGATTACGCTCATATATAATGAATGTTAAAATGTGTGCTATATATAGTTGTACTATCTAACTTGGGTTGTCATTTACATTTATTCTCTAATTCAGGGTAATATTTAATATCAATGGCTTAAGGACACTTCAGCATTTCCACTCCTAAATATCCTTTTTTTTCAAAGATAAGTTGATGGTATCTTATGTATAATCACAGTGCTTTCATTAAATAGGAAAAAAATTATGTTTCTGTAGGTAGATGAAAAACAGTTATAATACCTCTTCTTTTTTAGACAATGGGAAATCTGTAGCTACCTAAATCCTTCCGAGTGTTAACCATTTCTGAATGCTTAATATTGACTGCTTTAATGATGATTATTCAGGTCCCATACAAATGTTTTGGAACCAAGTAATACCTTGTTTGTTTGTGTGGATATAATCTGAAGGCTGCCACAACATCTAATAAAACTGTTTTCACTCAGAGAGGCATATAGGCAGAAATAGAGTGCTGTTAAAGCACACAGCATCCAAAAAGAAGTTTACCACAGCCAGTAATGAACACACACCTCCTTTATTTGATTTCAAGTATATTTGTTGTGCTGTTTATAAAAGTGTCACTCAATGCCTCTCCCATATATTCTAGCATACAGGTATGGCTTAAGATGAAGTGTACTATGTATGGTCTTACTGCTGCAAAATCTTAGAAATATTCCTAAAAATAACTCAGAAGAGAGTAGAGCAGGGCAAAGTGTTAAGATCTGTATATATACACACATCAAGACTGGAAGAGTTTCATATGTTTAATGCTCCTAGTGAAGAAAACTCCTAGTTCTGTCTCCAAGGTCATCAGTGTCATCAACAAGGCTAATCAACGAGGATTTAATGAGAAACCTTTGTCCTGCAATTGTCTCGGGTTCAAGTCAAGCCAACCTCTCTATGTAAGCATTTTGCCACTGATGTGGGACTCCACCCAGCTAGACCACCTCCTGAAGTCAGTAACAAGGTAAAGATGGCAAAAAATTGTACACACACATCTGCATATAAGTGCATCTGCATTTAGGTGTGTGCACATTTATCTGTATATATCACAAAATTATATGCTTCTTATCTGTGTTGGTATTTAATATGTTTTCACAGCAAATGGAAGTAACAACTGCTATTAGTTACTCAGCAATTGAAATTAATGCACTGTTCTTCTACATTTGGAATAGACAAGAAGTATAATAACTAGTAGGTTTGCGATTCAGGATTCTCCAGAACGTAGACTATTTAACTACTTAGTATAGTATACAGAAATTTGATGTAATTGTACAAATATATGCATATCTATTTTCTTCTTTCTAGTGAGGCAAAGGCACTGTGGTCCCCAAAGGAGATTTTTTTTTCTTGGTATGTTGAACTATTTTTAGCATTCCTCAGTGGTGCACCAAAAGGGAGAATTATTTTATCTCCGTGGGGGCCTGTGAATTTCATGCAATGTGAGCTTCTGTGAATAGAGTTCAAAATGCATTAGAAAAAAAAGTTTAATTTTTACAGTAAGAGGTTGAAATGTTGAACTGCCCTACTGCGGCAGTGTGAAGCATCCCACAGATAACTGTGGGGGACTGAACTCCTAGGAGCTACACAGAGTATAATACTATTTACTGTTTTAATTGTGGGCAAGAACTCTTTTCCTTTGTCGGAATCTGTAGTGCCCCTTGAAACAGAAATAGAATAATACTTCAAAATATTCTGATTAATGTATTTCATGTCCTTAATTTAATGTTTTTACTTTCAGATTTGTTTGTATTTAAAATAGCAGTAACTGGCAGCTGAAGTTGAATCATAGCATCTGGGTTGTAGTCTATTCATGACATCAGTGTATTTTTACTGCTTGTAAACATGCCCTCAGATCATCACAAAATGCCGCAGAATTTTAATAACTAGAAAAAGCAGAGAGAATTTATACTGCCATTTCTCCAAATACTACACGCTGTGTATGCTGATGGTGAATTAGTGATAACCTGGCCCAGAGGAAAGGCATGAATGGGATTTCTTATCACCCTCCTCCTCCTCCTCCAGTCTGAACTTCGTACTAGTGAAGAGAAAAAGAAGAAAGACTTTGAGGTTACGACTGGTATGTAGACTGAGAAGGAAAAAGAGGTTTTTAGTCTGAGAAAGGTGAAGAACCCTTTCAGAAAACCAGAAGGAACTCCCTCTGTTGCCTTCAGAGGTCTTTGTTGAATACTAGGGATTTACTACATGCTTCTGTCAACTGTTTAGTCACTCTGACAGTGACATTTCATCCTGTGAGGGTCATACTCCAGGGACTCAAAGACACTGTTCTTATAGTGTAGACTAATAGACTTACTACTGGTTTCAGGGCTGTAGGCATATAGTCCCCCAACATCCTTTTTCAATTTATGAAGAACATTTCTATTATAAACCTCAAGGCAAATATATACATATATTCAGGCATATACACATGTACTAAGCAAAGGACATAGCTTGGCGATTTAAAGGGGAGCCAGGTAAGCCAGCAACTCTGTAGGTCCTGGATCCCAAACTCGTTGACGGAAGGAGGCACAGTCCCAGCACCACAGCAGTCTAATACTCCAGGCCAGAGTGAAGTCCTTGAGACATAACAACAGGCAATTACAAACTGGCTTCTAGCAGGGGAGAAACCGGTGACAAATACTACACATGTAATGACTACTTTGTATGCTGGCAAAACGCAGGACATATTTATAGCTAAAGGAGACATTTGATTCTGAAGTGTCTTGAAAAACGGAAAAGTTCTTTCCTACTTGGTCAAACCTTGGGGGATTTTTTTGGCTGAAAATGGCATGAACCTTGAAGGAAATCTGATTAATTTCCCTGGTAATTTAAAAAAAAAATTTGATAGTGAGGTATTTCCTCATGAAAATTTGCTCTAACCTTGGGGCAACTTTGCAGAGTGGAAAGCAGTGCAAATTTGGTAGAAGTATAGTCCTTAATCTCCAAGTGTGTCTTTCATTAGTCCTGTTAAAAGCTGTTTTGATCTGGCTGAGTTATGAGGCTGTAAGGATGTGTTCTTCAAATGTGTGTGTTGATCCTGAACTAATCATTTTCCTTATTAATCTCTTGAAACTTCATTTGGGTTCATGGGTTAGCTAAGCTAAGCAGAGATTCATATTCATTGCATACTCCCACAATATTCTGTTGGTTCTGGCTTGTGTAAGTTAAATGTATTTTTTCTTTTTCCTTTTTTATTTTTTTTTACACGTGGATATAATTTTGGTGACAGCCATGAAGAGTCGTGTGACATCACAGAGTCATATAATAGTGCTTTTACTATGTACCTTCTGACTATCTTAGTTGTCTTCTGCTTACTTCTTTGTCTCAAATGAACTACTTCTGCAAACCTACTAACTCTCAGAAATGTGAAGACTCAAAACTGTGGTAGAAGTGTTTCCTATAGAATATTACATGATGCAAAATAAACAAAATTCCTGTCTGGAGAAGTGTCAGGTTTAAGGTCAAATATCTTGTAGACAGATCTCAGTCGGAAAAGGAAACCTAGATAATTAATCAGTATAACTGTATCTCTCTTGATTCTAGTATAAATGGAGGACTAGAGAGCATGGCCCAGAAGTCCAAGTATCATAGAGAACTCTGAAATTTTCCCTTTTTGTGCATGTTTCTATCTTTAGAACATTACAAGATATTAGACCTTATATAATACTGTCTTATATAAAGATCTATTTTAGATCACTTTTAGAAACCTTTATAAAGTATACTTCTATCAGCAACTCCAGACACTTACAAGAGAGAGATATAGAATTCATTGCCAATAATTCCTTAAAAATTGTAACCTCCCTTAAATGGTTTTTAAAGGTATTTAAAAATAAAGATATACAAAATTATCCATATAAAGCCATTACCATTTGCCATTTCCATTTGTTACCTAGGAAAAAAATGTTTTTCATGCTGAAGGGCATGAGCCTCTATGACCTGGGGTTTTGGTTTTACTCCCTCTCTAATTATTTGTGGAAAGTGTGCTCACTAAGAAAAGTTAGTCAATGATTAATTTTTATGTGTAGTTTCCATCATTCAGTGAAAATCAAGTTATCCTCTCCCTAAAACACTATTGGAAAAAATTTGTAAAAAAAAAAAGCAGCTTCTTGACTTGGAACTTACCATCATTTTCACAAAACTGTCAGGAGCTGTTAATATATTGATGAACATGTGGTGACAACATTAGCTATAAAACCCCTTTGAGAGTTGCTAGAAAAAAAAAGAGATCTCCAGATTCAGGTAAAACTTACTGCTTTGTTAGCCCAGCGTGAGGAATTCCTGATTCCCCACTTGTCGGCTGTGTTTAAATATTATAACTCAAATATGCTTACATAAAAGCTTATTGATTGGAAGAATCACTTGCTTTTTGTGCATTAGTTAATCAGGCTGCTGTTTTGAAATCTGTCCAGGAACCCACAGTGGAACCTTTCCTAATCCATCTGTTTAAGTCTCAAATGGTTTCACTGCTCCACTCACTTACCAGCACTGCTGGAATGTTAGTGTTTTATGATTAAAGGATATTGTTGTTCTTTTCATCCATCATCCTGGAGTTTGCTATTAATAATACAGTTCGTTCTTTTTTTTTTTCTTTTTGGCTGTTTCCTTAGAAAGCTGCTTAGGTTTTCTGTTCCTCTTTGCCTTGTTTTTCCTTATTCAGATAGGTCATTTTCAGCACCTTAAGTTAGATGGGCAAAAAAACAAATTGCATCAGTGCTTCCTGGAAAGTGTGCACTGCCTTTCAGTATTTGACAAATGAATGGGAGAAAGACAAAAGAAAATTAAGCTAAAATGTGAGAGTGGGAAAGGCGGAATTGTAATAGGAGACATCAAATTGTACAGAACTCTCTGTGACTCCAGAAACATGTATGAATTATTGCTTTGTACTCATAGTAATGTCTAAAAGCAATTTTTTAACATCTCTTTGTGATTAAATTATATTATAGGGAAAAATCTTAGGTTTAATTTCTATTGAGGTATACCACAGTACATGAAAATGTGCCAACTGTCGGTAAAATAGCTAAGCTGTATTTGGATATAAATGCTGATCGGTGACATTTCAAATAAAACAAGGAACCTTTTTGGCTTCTCTAGGTCTCTCCAAAGGAAAAAGGACTTCAATGAAGAAAACAATAACTATTTTATTTTTTTCCTTTAGAGGTGGATAAAAAGTCACAGATATTAAAGGAAACTTATTAATCAGGCTGCTGTAAAAGATCTGATACCAGCTTTGGTCAAAGGGGATGAGTGTCATCCTGAGAGTGTTCCTCTCTGGGACAGGAAACCGACGGAGCAAAGCCCTGAGAACATGCCGCAACACTTCATATTCAATCCACAGCCCTATAAAGAGATGAAAAATGAGCCTTGTCCAAAGCTCTTACCTCAGCACCCAGTGGCAAAAATAAAATGTGAGCTTGGGACCAGGTCTCTTTGAAGCTGAATTTTTTCTTTTTCTTTCTTTTTTTTTTTTTAACTCTGCAACAGGCCTCTGGTGGTTACAGGTATTGATCGTCAGAAAGTAATCTGTTCAGGTTTGGGGGCATGCCAGACCGAATCCTGGAGTACATTCCTTCCTCTCCAAGGACATGTTGAGCTTTTTATACTGTCCACGCTGGCTCACTTGTCAGCTGTCTAGTTTCTTTGTTTTTACCGATTTCCCTGTTTGTGGGGAGCATATAATTAAATCTCCCTTAAAAAAATTATATATTGCTACTCTAGAATTTTCTGCCAGTGCCAAGGATTTTTTACCCCATTTTTTTAACCCTCATTTTTCTTCTATAATCATTATTTGCTTCCCTCTGGCTGCCTGCTACTTATTTGTAGTAGTACCATTCATCCATTGAGACCTTTCCATCTGTCACACAGCTTTGCTTTCTCTCCCCAGAAGCTTTCTTCTCCTACTGTGCCATGCTTGATTTTGGGGGTTTAGCTGCATGTTTTTATGCTCTTTTTAGTATTTTTAAAAATGCTTCAGTATTCAGAACAAATAAAAGAAGATTAAAAAAACCCCAAAACATAGCATAAGAGCAGCTGAAACCCAACATTGTGCACAGAGGCAGGATGAGGAGACTGAGATTCCTGATGAATTAAGGAATCAACAAATACAGCCAGTGCATAACTGCTGGCCAGACACTGCTCTCTCTGAATTGTTGTTGTTGCCTTCAAAATCTTTCCATTTTTGTGTTAGACAAATAGATGATGTCAGGAAACGTTACATTCCCTTTGCTGTACCTACTCCCTTTGGTGTATTAATTATAAAGAATATCTGAGGAAAACCAAACATACTGAGCTACAGTACTGTGATTACTTAAAGGAAAGAATGTTCTAAAAGGGCCAAATAGTCCCTTTCTAAAACAAGACCAGGGTCATGTCTTACATTTAAAATGAAAGGAGCAATTTTTTGCATGCAGAGGTTAGATATCAAAAAATTGCAACATTATTAGTGTTTCCCAGGTGAAATGCAGGATGTGCTAAAGCCAGCAGCACAACCCTTCAGAACGATCAGGTTTTCTCTGTGTGTCTTCAACTCACTTATTTAATTGCAATTGTGGTCTAAATGGGATCTTCACATTTTAGGGAGAAGTGTGCCAAGTATACCTTCGTTTTTGATGTCAGCAAGACTAGGAGATTTTACATCTGCTCTGCAGATCTACCTTGCAGTTGACTCCAATCTCAAATTCTTTGTCCCAGAGAACATCTCACAAAATTACATACTTATGAAAATATATTAATTTTCTTTTCTTTTCCTCTCACACTTCTCATTGCATCTTCTCACGGTCTTGTTTCAAAAGTTCCTGCAAGTTTACTGTGAATCTCAGTATTAGTAAAAAAGTTTGTGATGTGTTCTGGAAAATCCTTTTTCAGTAGAAATAACTTCACTATTTATAAAATGGAAATAGGAAGCTTCAGTATACACTTGTATTGGCAGATGTCTAAAAATGTAAGTATTTTACAAAAATCTTATTTGTAAAGTATTGCTTCTGCGAAAGTAAGGGTCATCAGAACCAGCTCTTACTTTACCTGAACTTTATGGTGTTTTGCAAAGGAAAATAAATGGTTCCTTTTCTGGGGTAATTTATGGGAAAGAAAATGAGTGAGAAGGGGGAAGGGGCAGGAGTGGGGGTGAGAGAAACAGCTCCTTCCACCCATCCTGACCATTGAAAATTTTTCTATGTTTCTCCTCAGGAATAAATGGTTGAAAAATAAAAAGGGTGACAGTGGGTTTTTTTTGTGTGTGGTCCCAAATTTTATGGTCCTAATGCAGGATCAGTGTATCCCTCTGTTATTCACAGTTGTCCTGTCTGCTCTGAAAGTCCCTCAGTGGGTGAAATTTCGCTGTTGTCCAGGAAATCTAGTCCAGTGCTTCATTACAATTACTTGTTGTTGCAGAAATTTAAATCTATTGCTTCTTATTTTACCCAAGGTGGACTTGGCAAATAGATTATCCTCTTCCACAGTGCAGCTCATGCTCAAGTGCCTCCTTCCCTTTTCTTTGGTTTAAGGTTAAACATGCCCTGTTCCTTCAAGCTTTCCTTGAAGGCCTAAAGGTTCACCCTGCACTCCAGTTGGTCCACTTCTCTCCCACAAGAGGACTCAGAGGTACATGCAAATCTTCAGGTGACACTTTCTGGGCTAGATAGATAGATAATTACACCTGCCTTGCAGATGTTGCTAGGTTGTTTTTTTTTCTTGCAGCCACATCACATTTCTTGACATTTCTTAAGATTATGCCTATTCTTGATTTTTTTTCTACTCATTTGTTTATGTTAACTGGAAAGCCAATAGTAAATTCGGGTGGCAGTCTTAGAAGTGTGATGATGAAAACAGCGGGGCAGAGCCTTACAGCTCAAATACAACCCAAATACAACCCAACTGGTGGATGTGATAAGCCAAACAAATGGCCTACCTGATCTTCTGATTTAGTTTTAGGTAGTCCTGAGAGGAGCAAGGAGTTGGACTCGATGATCCTTTTGGGTCTCTTCCAAGCTGAGAAATTCTACCTCTCCTCTCCTCTCCTCTGCTCTCCTTTCCCCATATGGGGATGCTAACATCAGTGGGATTCCCTACATGTATAGGAATATATTCTCATAACGTCATAGAGTCAGGAGCTTGATGTGACTGGCTTGCTATTAACCCTGTTCTGCAAGTGTTTTATTCTCATATGTGTGAACTTAATGAAACAGAGGGGCCAAAGGGGCGGAGTGGGATTGTCGCTTAGCCTACGGAATCCTCAGTAGCACTGGATGAAGTTATTTCACTGTGCACCGGCCTTCTATAGTCTTGCCAAGGACAGAAAAAAATTTAAGTGAAGCCTGCGCCCAGAATAGCTGAACAAATTTATTGTTTATTTTTATTCCTACAGAACTTAACAATTCTAAATCTGCACTAATGTCAGAAAGTGACCCAGGTGATGGCAGTGGTCTTCAGGGAGGAGTCTGGACACAAGGAGGACTGTATCTTCAGGTGTATGATCAAGTAGGCTTTTTTGACACGAGGGAGTTTAAGTTATTATTTTTCAGTAAGTGTACATACAATCCTCTGTGTGCAGTACTTATTCGAAAATCTAGGTCTGCCTTTGTGGCTAATACTTTTTGTCTCTGTCCCCTACAAGGAACTGGAATGGCTCTACCTATCATAGAATATTTTGTTTTAAAGCTACTGCCTGTTTTTCTCTTCCTTCCTCCTTCATGCCATCACTTTAAGACTTCAGAGCCATAGACCAGAGTGCTTGTGTTAAATGAATATATTTGACAGGAGTTAAGTCTTTTGGGCATTGCAATAGGTTTTCCTCATCTTGGCATGTGAAGACTGAGAGTGTTCTTTGACACCAGCAGCAGAGGATGTGAGCACAGCAACTTTCAGGGCATCAGAAGTGTCAGCATAAGGAAAAATCAGCAAAAGTAGACAGTGTTGAGGTAATTTTCCCACACCATGCCATGAATTTAGCCAACTCCTGCTCCTGTGAATTCTGGGCTGACAGAGTTTCCTTCTTTGTTGCTAAATATCACATAAAGTGTTCTGTCAGCATCAAGATTTGTTCAGTCCCCTTATGTAGTAAAATAAAAATATAATCCTTATGCCCATGTTTGAAATTTGAGCATAAGTTAAAGAAAAAAAAAAAAAAAGAGTAAACCTTTCCAACAGGCCAAGACTGCATTTTGGAGGTTCATTTTTCAGAACATCATGTAGTCGATGCTGTCGAGAAGAGCTGAAGGCGAAAGATATGTAGGGCACAAGTACTAAAAATTGAAAATCTTACTCCCATTAAAATGCATGGGATTTCTGCCAGTTGCCATAGACATCAGTGGCAGCAGCATCCTGCTATTTTTTTTTCTGTTTTTACTTTCTGCTTTCCTCATCTTTTTATTTATTTTTGAATCCTGAGAAAATGAAATAAAACATACGTTACTAGAATGGTTTCCATGGTTTATATCTCAGATCTCCTAATGTTATTAGGGTTACAATTATTTACTTATGCTCCAAATTTTATAGTGATGATTAGAGCCTACAGTCAAGAAAAATCCTAGTTACCGTTAGGTTAGAGACATCTGATCTCCCGAGTACTGATAAATGTTGTTATTGCTCCAAGTTGTTCTGCACCCAGCTGGGTTTTTGTTAAGGTACTTAAGGGCACAAGTGTTTGAAAGGCTGGGCTCTCTTTTTGTGTGGAACAAACAGAGAAGAAAGTGAAAGCTCTGAATCACCAAAGAGAGCTTCCAATTTTAGCGTGGGTATGAAAAGAATATTTCCGCACATGAAGAGTTTTACATAGGTGCATTACTGGGGAAGTATGAATGCACTACATTTGTTTGCACAGGATCATTTCTTCTGTTTTTCTTGTTCTATTTTGAATTCCTAGCAGCTTTTGTAAGTGATACTTTACATGTAATCTGGATGCAATATTGTTGCTCAGCTGTGCGCCTCGGTCTTTTCTATGAAGTACACCTCGAAGCGAAGGGTTTCATGGAGGCAAACACCTGAGCGATGGTAGAAGTTAGAAATGACAAAGGGCTGCAAAGCTGGTCTTTGAAGGAATTTTCTCCCCTTTCATGTCAAAGAAATGTCTCTAAGTCAAAACTGCTACAGCTTCAGAGGTGTAGAGGGAGGTTCTCCTCCACCCCCTGTCCCAGCCACTGCCTGTGGGACAGACTGACAGCCAGAAAGTTTCCTCTCTGTCAGGGTTTGTCAATGCTGCTTGCCAAGATCAAGATGTGGGCACTGGGCTTGCGTATCCAGATATCAGCAATGACCTGGCTGGCTTCCTTGGGAACTTCTGGGTGGTTATTTCTATAAACACATCACCATTTCTGTAGGACCCTACTCTGGAAAAATGTTGACTGAAAAGTGTCAAGAAACACAAAGACCTTGACTGTACTGAAATCAGTAAAACTTCAGAGTTGGGATGACTTTATCCAGTAGGGAAAGAAGCTGCTTAGTGTATTTAGTGTCTGACCATTGCCTAGCGATCAATCTTGGACACTTGGATTTATCAGAATAAAGAATGTCCTCCTATAAGGAAAGTGTGATCCTGAGTTTCTCCTTTCATTCCTCTTTCAGTCAATGCTGTTCTGCAGCTCCCAAATACATAGATTAATTTCAACCCAAAATGTGTTGAAAGCTCAAAATATAGATTCTTTCCCTTTAGGTGATAATTCTCTTATGTTAAAAAAAAAAGGGCTTTTTAAAAACATCTTCTCATCCTTTTGACCTCTAATAAAATTGTCACGGTTTTTCTCAGTATTATAGTTGAAAAAAAGGTTTTGAATTGTTTTATTGTGTGGACTGATTAAGAAAAAACAAGAAAACTAGATAACTTATTCCTGGAAAACATAATTTCCTGGAAGTACAATATTTTTCTCCACCTCATAAATATTATACAGGATCAACCCTTGGAAGTAAATAAAATGTAATTACTATTGATGCTTTATACAATGTTCAGCATCTTTAAATGATAATCCAGGCTTAAATCTTTGTATAAATTAAAGTAGTCTGAGTAATTTCACCTTAATTAGTGTGTGTTTTGTTTGTGTAACAACCTATGCTGATTTTTTTAAACCCAGTTAAATATGCAGAGTAAAACAAGCTGCAAGCGCGCAAGTTTGATTAACACAGCCCTTGCAGTGCTGCTCAATTTCTTTCTGTATGGAAAGGTCAGTAGAGGAGTCTGGAGAGATCAGACCTGAATGGTAGGTTCCTGTAGCATGTGTGGAAAACCACAAACCATGTTGTGCTTCCTCATAGTGAATTGTTGGTACAATTTCTGATGAAAGAAAAGGATACCTTAAGCTTCTCTGCTTGTAATGTTAATCAGTTTTGTGGCAGTGTTTTCAAGGTAGGGCAAGAAATGACTCCACCATTTCCCCCTCCATCTTCCACCACCGTTCCCCCTCTTCTTTTTTTTGTCATTGATAAAACTGTAACTAGGTTTTCTGGGAAAGTACATCACCCAGTGCTTCCCCACGTCTTTCCTTGAAGTATTTCTTTTGTCTGTCTCCATTACACCCGTGTGCAGTGACACAATGTTTCTGCACAGTGGGAGCTTGCAATCTCTGAAGAGGCTTTCCAGCATTGCTTTTTAGACTGAAATCATTACAATCTTCAATAGCTACTTGGATTTGAAAAACTAGCACATTATTATTCCCTGGACTGTCTGGATGTAAAAAGAGCCTATTTTCTTGCCTTTTTTTTTTTTTTTTTTGGTCCCTGGGTACACATTGGCCTTACACCTAACTAAACTAAACCTTAGTTTCTTTGGATCTCAATCGGAGCTGCAATTCACATGTCTTGTGCTGTTTGTGTTTTTCTTTCATGTAGGGTTTTACATTATAAATGAGAACTCTCTGTCAGAGAGATTTATATTTTGGTTATACTTAATGCTTTTGAGTTGCGCATCCTTTTTTGTATGCGTAATTATCATAGTTATTATTATCACTAACATAGTGCGGCATATTGTACAGTATGTTACAATAAATGTTATGATGTGTAGCATAACAGATGTTTGGTAATATGTCTATGATTTTTAAATGCCACAAGTTGCATAGTTTCATAGGGCATTCAAGTTACCTCATCTGATATCCTGCAAAGCACAAGCTGTATCTGTTGCACCAGTAAAACATTATCGCAAGCCCAGGGACTTTGGTTAGGTTAATTCCTCATGGGACAAAACTGCTGTTTCCTCTGGCAAGAGGAGGAGTGATGAGGATGCTACCAGCACCTGAGGACTCTGTTGTGAGTGGAAATGGATTAGGAAAGACTTGCCCAGATGATCCTGGCTTTGCTCTGCGGCCCTTCCTGCTGAAAAAGGGCTCCAGACCCCTCCTGAACTGACCAGAAAGGAAACTGTTCTTTAACCCTAAGCCCAGTCTATATTTGACCCTGGGCATGAGGGCAAGTGATGGTCAAACATTGAGGAAAGTTAAGAGAATTAAAAAGACACAGTGCCACAGTATCACAGAGAACATGTATTTCAGCCTTGTTCCTTTTGTGTAACAAATGTAACATTTTTCCTCCCTTCTCTTTCCTTTTTTGATTTTTTAAAAAAATATAACTCAAAAGAACATTAAAGAGTTGTAGTACAGGCATTTATAAAATATGCAAAATGGGAAGTTCCAGTTTTATGGATTGCTATTCTCCCCATATAGCAGGGCAAGCACACATATAGGACAGTTCTTTTTTGGTCAGGTAATGCATAAAGTGCTTTTCTCTTACAGAATCAGTTTCTGGAATTAAGTTGAATGCTTGTGGCTGTTGGAAAACCGGTGTGAGAAAGGTTATGTAGTCTTTGCGGGGGCAGCCTTTAGCTCAACACTAAGCAAATCTCCACCAGTCCCAACTTCAGTAAGCGCTCTGTCAGATTGAAGCAAAGGTATTGCTGGGACTGGGAGTATAGTTTTGTCCCATCTCCTTCATGACAATTCCCTGTGGGGGACAACGCAGCAGAAAGGCTACGAAGCAGGGAGTGTCTCTGCAATGAGACTTTGCAGCACATTTTCCAAGTGCAGCTGACTTCCCAAGCCTTTTTCTCAGCTGTGAATAAGAAAAGGTAACCAAGAATGCTCATGGCTTGTAAGTGTGGATCAAACTTGTCAGCTGAAAGTTGCCCAGTTTGGAAATTACTCTATTTCTCAGTGATAGTAACTACTCTGCAGAGATACATATGTGCCATGGTTTGTCTGGAAGTAATGTCATCTTTAACCATTTTTGTATTGGTCCCACTCACAGGGGATCTGGAGCAAGCTACGCAGCTCTGAGTAACTGTGGATAAGTCTGTTTACTGATGCTCAAGAAATTTTTATTTTGATGGGGCACTTAGCTGCACTCAAAAGAAAATAAAATCAGACAAAAATCCCTGCTAATGATTTTAAGAATTGGTTAAAAGCCCTCTGATGCTCTCAATGCCAATGGGTGATATAAAATATGTTGATGAAAGGAGCTATGTTATTGCTGGGTGTCAGTTTGATCCCTAAAAGACGGAGAGGTATCCTGAAGCAGTGAACAGAATCAATTCTTTTGTCATCTCTTGAATGACTCAAGCTGAAGGAAAGAAGAATAGAGCACAGCATTTTTTATGAAAATGACAGAGTTGAGTTTTGCTTAGTTTTCTATAGCACAAAGATGCTTGTTGCACTTATGGATATGTGGCTCATTGCGTTTGTGTAGCTTTCCAAGCATCAGCACCATCGTTCGTGTTTGCATTCGGTTTGTGGCCTTTTGAAGGTGGAACATCGCTGTCTAACCTGCTGCTAAATTAGCACAGAATAGGTGCCACTGACTGTAAGCTACCATTGGCATTTCAGTACACAACCAGATTTTAATAAACATAAACACTGGCTTGAATCTACGCCAATGTCTCCCATGTTGTCTCTGGATAATATAACAATGTATATTAAAATATGTGCCATGTTTTCCTAACATCTTGTAGTTACTCAGCATTAACCTGCTGGGCACACTGGGATTCTAAGGAACCTGGACAGACAAACAAGGTGCTGCTGAAAACAACACAGGGATCAATAACTTGTATTACTGTAGAAATCCTTCTGGGCTTAAAACCTTATTTTCTTGTGTTTGGCAGGCAGCCCCAGAGTAACAAGGAGGGTGAATCACAGCAGTTGTAGCAAACATGTTCCAGCAGAAAGTGTTCCTGGGTTTCATGGACTCGAGGGCTTTTAAGGCCAGAAGGGGCTCTTGGATTGTCTTGTCAGACCTCTTATTTAGCAGAGGCCATAGGACATTGTGGTATTAATCTTTGTCTTACATTCAGTAACTCCATACAGACAAGGCTACACCTTTCAAAAAGGCAGCCAATCTTAATGTAACTTTTGGCAATGTTTATTGTTATTCTGATGGCTAATTGTTCTTACTATGATAAATGTGGGCCTTATTTGCTATGCGCCTGTCTTTGACTTCCAAAAGTCAGATCTCACAATACCTTTTTTAGTCTGAAGAAACTTTCGTAATGAAATTTCCCTTTTTTATAATTAACTTCTCTCTTGTTCTCTCTAACTCTCTCTTTGATAAGGAGAAAATTTCCTCATGGACTAAAATAAAAAAGATGGGCATTCCAAAATTCTAATTCTTCTCATAGATCTTGGTCAATTTGTACATAACATTAAATCGCCCAGCTTTAACTTTTCAGATTCCAAACATATACAAGAAGAGAAGGCTGTGGGGAGACCTTACTGCAGCCTTCCAGTGCTTAAAGGGGGACTATGAGAAAGATGGGGGCAACCTCTTTAGCAAGGCCTGTTGCGATAGGACAAAGGGTAATGGTTTTAAAATAAAGGAGTGTAGATTTAGACTAGGTATAAGGAAGAAATTTTTTACTATGAGGGTGGTGAAACACTGAAACAAGTTGCCCAGGGAGGTGCTGGATGCCCCATCCCTGCCAACATTCAAGGTCAGGCTGGATGAGGCTCTGAGCAACCTGATCTAGCTGAAGATGTCCCTGCTCACTGCAGGGGGGGTTGGACAAGATGACCTCTAAAGGTCCCTTCCAACCCAAACCATTTATATTTCTATGATTCTATGCAAGACATTCAAAGACCTTTAAAGTAATAATAACATTAAAAAGTAATATTTAAAAAATACTTCCTTCTTGCACAAGGCACATTTGGGATCCAGCATATTTTCCCCCTTCAAAATAAAATTTTAGAACTCTACTTGCCAAAATAAGGCACCTGCATTAGCTGAAACAGTTGTACGTTCCTCAGCTACATCTAGTTCAACAACTAGATACGTATATAAGAAAAAGACCTGTTAAGGCCTGATCCAGCTCCTGCTGCAGTCAGAGGGGGTGCTCCATCAACTGCACTAGGGGTTAGATCAAGACTTTGCTGAATAGTAGGACTGTTCTTTGCAAAGATGATACATTTAAATATGAAAAGTAATGAAGTAAGCAAGGCAAATTGTGGTTTAGTTAGAATCTAATTTTCACAGCTTTTTTAAAAAAATTAGAGATAGATATCTCTATTGTAGGTATAGAAATATATAAAAGTGAAATACAGGTAAAGAAGATGGCTGCATAAATTAAACCTTCTCTGCTGAAGTTATTAACATGACAAAGCTACATGTTAGAGGTAAAATCCTGACCTCGCTGAAGTCAGAGAGATGTGCTGCCTTTAGCAATGTAAGATTTTCTTCTTGATTTGAATTGGGTAAACCAAATTTTTCTTTTACTCTATCTGAGAGCATAAATGTAGTTGAAAATATAAACTTAAGGCAGAAAAATGACTTGTTATCAAAGTATGGGGAAGGGAGCAGGGAAAGAAGGAAATATAATTCCATTTTGGTTCTGTTGAATTACGCGTGAGGGCAGGGAATCACCGTGTCATCTTGGGGAGGCAAGAAAGTTCTCACCATTTTAAAAAATGTATCATGTCCAAGGATGTGCTGGGATCAAGTGGGAAGGGGTGTAGAAATCCACTTCAGGTTATTTTCTAAATTGTTTTCAGGATATAAGAGATTAAGAAAAACTGCTATCAGTATGCCATGACTGCAGACAGTGTTAGCTGGCATGTTTTACTGGAGACAATCACAGGTAAATCCGAGTCCGGAGTTTTGTAGTGTTGGTGAGGGATGTGACTATATCATCCTCATTTCTGCATGGATTTCACATAGACATTTAGGGATATAACTTAGTGCAGGAGAAAATCTTAAATGCTGAGAGTCAGGGAGTTCTGAATGCCTATCCTCGTAAAGAGGACACTGCTCTCAAAAACCTGGATTTTTCCCTTGTAAGGAATTATAGGTGGATTTTTCAGCTTGGCATTTTAAATGGTAGGTTAGATATTTAGAGCTGGCATCCTGAAGTGTAACATACTGTCCAAAATGCTGTTTCATTTCTCTTCTTCTGTTGTGTAAGATGGAAAAAGGAGAACACTAATAGGGTACCTCAGCCACATATGCTGAGAATTTTTCCAAACAGCAGAAACCTTTTGCTTTCAGAGGTCTGGATATTTTCCCAGTGCATCACCATTAATGTCTCTGTTTATCTCACTTTATCATAACTTGGAATATGAAGTAACTTCTAATAATTTCACTTTTAGCTTAGCACTGCAGAATCTATTATTCCAGGGCTGGAATCACATGCCATCTCAAAACCCAGCCAGCGCTGTGTAAGTGCTTTGAATGATGACAAATCAAGAGAAAGTGGGCCTGAATACATAATTACTCTAACATGCAGTTAATATTGGTTGATAAAGCTATGGACACACAATTAAGAAAACGTGCCTGATAAAACAGGTTTTTTAGATAGACGGGAATGAACTATAACTAGTTACAAAGGCTTGTGAACTTCCCTTCTCTTCCCGAATGTCACTACCTCAGATTGCCTTGGCAGCCTCATGTATAGTGTTTGCTTCATGCATAATGATTTCCCTTTTTCCCCCTTTCCTTGAACGGTTTTGCCTTTTCAACTAGTTACTGTTACCACCATTTAATAAGAAGGCTTTCCTTGGCTTTCTAATCGAAAACTTGCTTTTATCTTTCTTCATAAAAGAATTGAAATGGCTTCTCTCAGGTTTCTGTAGCCTCTGGGGAGATAAGGACCCTGCGGTTAACAGGATGAGAGATTTTTGTTTAGAAATTTTTATTTAGACAATGAAAAATGACCTCTGTAAACTCAAAGCTATCTTATTTTGGGGCTTTAGGCTTCTGGCAGATAAATCAATTGGGCCCTTGGGACAGCAAAGGAAAAACCTTTGCAGTAACTATGTCAGGACAACGCAATAGATTTGTTGTGAGGATGCAGTTGTGTTGAAGGTAGAATGCACTTAAAAATAAATATAATTTTATTTTCTATAAAATATTCAGGATTTGGATAGTAAGTTTTTCAGCTGCCAGAAGAAAATATTTTTTGTGCATGATATAAACTTGAGAAAAGGCCTGATTTCTTCTGGGAAAAGGGCAGTGGAGGGGGGTGAGTTGCAGGGATACGAGTGAAAGGTGTTTTAACAATTAAATATTCGACTTCAGAAAAAAGCACTTATGAAATTTTACTTTCTCTATTTCACTTTTAAAACAACTCCCCTTTTCACATATATGAAAGCCTCCTTTCTCAATACAAGGGCTTAATGTTGCTCTTTTTTTTTTTTTTAATTATTTAATTATCGCCTAGGTAAGTCTATGGCTTCAACAGAGTATCACAACAGTTTTCACACCTATGTGTAACCCTAAAGAACTTTTCAGATCTTCACAGCATGAACTTGCACACATATTTACTCTGAAGAACAAGTGTAGCAGTTTGCTCTGTGTTCTCTACCTGTTTCATGCAGAGTGCAGCCACAGAGTGAAAAGTTATGCAGACATAAATTGCAAATTTGACAAGGAAGCAAATGAGGAGACAGATGCTTAACTAAAATGTATTGATGTGCAATTGTCAGTGAGTTGGTGGGTGTTGAATAATGCGGTTAAGATGCACCAACGAAGCCTTATTTCATCTAAAATAAAAACTAATGTAAATAGAATTGGAGAGTGTGATACAAAGTAACGAAAAGCAGAAAAATGCTTGTGAATCTATTGCCACCCTATTGCACGCTGACATGTGTTTGTTCTAAACACCCACCCCTGGCAGCGGGCTCTCGAGCTGCTGGAGAGAAGCGAGGTCTGTTGTGGAGGGTGTCTCATGGATCCAGTTTCAGGTTAGGAGGCAGCTGGGTTTGGCTAGGTGGTAAATTATGTAGGGTGTTTGGTAGTGCTAAATGCCACCAAACTGTTCATTACTATTTACTCAGTTAAGACATGGCACAAGAGGAGGATGAGTTTGCAAGTTTGCTCTTTCTATGTTATATGAGTGGGTTGGGATTTACATCGTTCTTAGTGCTGCTATTTCATTTACAGTTTCTATTCAAAAGGGCCCGGCTTCCCATTCCCCCCACCCTGCATCCTCCCCTTTCTTTTTTTTCAGGAACAAGACAGCTTCAGATAAAAATCTAAGAAATTAACCCAAGTACCTTTTACACCATAATGCTGCCATATGACTACTTAGCTGTCAGCTCCTTGCAGAATTTTTTCAGAACATAATGGTAGCCACAAAGTGTCACTCACCTGGGGTCAGCAATACTCTTCCACTGCACCTGTAACACCACCTTTCTTTGACATTAGATAAAGTGCCTTCTATATCTCATTAACCCTGGGGTAGTAAGAGGTATGCTTGTATATAAGATATGAAGTATTTTATCAAAATTATAAAAATCAACATAACAGAAGGATACACTCAGAGGTATTTACTGTGAGACAGTAAGCATGATCTCTTTGCAGTGAATGAAAATGATATGAAACAAAGCCCCAGAAAAACTATACCCAAGAGATATTTCTGAAAAGGTCATATATAGATTTTTAAATACAAGTGCTCCAATTTTTGTGTTGTTATTATGGGAGGGGAGAAAGCGTTTCAGATGAAGTTTCCATTTTTCTCAAGTTTGCAAATATTAACATCGAGATTCACACAAAAATTACACTTTTAAACAGAAGAATCCTTTTAGAAATCCTGGCAATGCAGTTAAAGACAGCCAAAAGACATTAATTCTGGCCTAGGTGATGTTCATCATGCACACCTCCCTTGCAAGACAGAGATATTCTGGAAGAGTTTACTTCTAGAGTTTTATTTTCATTTTTGCCTTGGAAACCAAAGGCAAAAATTTAGCCTTTTTTTCAGTTTAAATATGTGTTTATGACACCAAAGGGTTGGTTTTGGTAACTTTGTGTGCATGAGACTCATTTTTGAGGCTAGTAGTCCATCTTTTTTCTGCTGCTTGAACTCTGCTGATTTCTGCTCTGCAATCTCGAGGCATTTTGTGAACATTAAAGAATTTAGCCTTGTAGCCTTATAAGGTAGACAGACTAGTTTTGTTTGAAATGTAACACAGTGGTGGTCAGCACTGGTCCCTGAGACACATTTGTGTTGTGAACAGTTCGGGTATGGTTCCCATGCTGGGGTTATGCTGCAGGAAATACAGTTAGGGTCTCCTCACATAAAACATTACTGAAAAATCAAATCCATGGCAAAAAGAGAAAGCAAACAAGGAAAGACTGCTGGGGTCGACAGTGTTGGTATCTTGGACACGTATTGCACATCCAGCTCAGCCTTCACTGTTCGATGGAGTACCAGGGCTCCTGGGGAACCACCTTTACTGTCCTCCTGTGGCATTTTTCCTTTGATTCCTCTTCCTTTTCTCCTCTGAGATATGTAGGTGAGTTTGCGTAGGGCTTGACGTCGGTTTGCTGCTCTTTTTGAAGTTGGTGATTTTCTAGGAAAGTGATTACTCATACTTCGTTATTATTAAATTTATGTTCCCTTACTCTTTCTGAGTGCTTTTTCATGGGGTCCAAAATACCATTTTTGAGGGCAAAATGTTAATAACTACAGTAGCTAAGGATGACAGCAGAAGGGAATTCCTGTGCTTGATGGTTAGGATCTGAAAAGTCCTTCTAAACTTTACATTATGGATCTGTAATCTTATCTTGTTTACTATGGGTGGTGGAGTTCCGACGTAAAAAGCTGGAAACATTTGGCTCCAACCTGCTGGACAGTCTGTGTCTTTAGTTTCCCTTCCCGGAGACCTGGGAGGCAAGGTGCTGTAGCCTAAAACCAGTGTTTGTGGTACAACATAAGGCTACACTGATGCTAAGGAAGTTTAGGCTTAACTGCATGATGGCCTAGCACAAAAGATTAGTGTGGACCACAGCCTGAGAGATTCTTTTCCACTAAACCTTCTTGTCAGCACACTCACTTTAATGCCTCTTTGCAACACAGGAAAAGTGCTGAGGGATGTTGGTATAAATGGTAATAAAGCTCTTCAATGCCAAGGAGGTCATTCTACAAAGCTGCTATCATCTGTTTCTGAGTTTTGAACTAAGAACTAAAGAAGATTTGGTAAATGTCTTCTCTTTTCCAGCAGAAGTTGGGCGCTGTGTAACCTTAGTGGCTGCTAGGAAAATGCTTTCCAAGGACTCATTGTCCTAAAAATAAAACCCCAGGGTGGACTACAACATATAAGGCAGCAAATAACTTCCTTTCTAAATTTTTCTACATAAACAATGCGTGCTGTAATAAAAAAGAAAGAATTTGTCTATGTGAACATTTGACTTTCTCATGAAATCTCAGATTTGTCTGAACTGGGCCTTCATGCTGGTTCACGTCCACATAACTCATCCTTTACAGTCATAGACTGATGTGACACAGGGTAATAGAAAGTGATGCATTGCCTGAATTTAAAGGAACACGGACTATTTCAGGATCGGCTGTGCAGTATGAGATCTGTATCAGATTTGAAACAAAGCTAACCAAGCAGACAGAGCAGTAAGATATCTATAGCATCCATTAATCAGTATATACTGTGCTGTTGCTGGCTTCTTTTTTTTTGTTTTGTCTTTTCTGTAGGCGTTCACCATCTAACGTTATTTGCTTGGTGCCTTTTAAAGCTAAGACAAATACACAGGGTTACTTGGGAAACCATTTACAGATTTTTTCTCCTCTATGTTCTTTTCTTTTCATGCAAGAAATCATACTTCTTTAACCCCAAATATCCCACCAGAGTTGTAGATCATCAGTATGCCTACGTAAGTTTATAATTAAAATGCAAAGAAGTCAGTGTTGTTCTTTGTTGTTTAAGTATTCTTTCTGTATGTGTGTACATGTACTTTCATGCCTTGGCATGATCTAATGACTGGAGTGCCCACGCCAGAACATTCCTACAAAAGCTACCTTACCATTAGTTATAGAAAACAGCAAAATTTTTTTAAATTTCCTTTGGCATTAGTAAACTCCTTCGAATCCCAAATTCAAATGCTCAAAGAAGCAACATAGCTCTTCATTGTTGAAAGGCCAGTGTACTTTGCTGCAATGTATATTTAGATGAGAACTTAAAAACTGAGGTCTTTTGTGATCTGTATGCTTCTGAGGAGCAAGTCTAGTTGTGCTATATCCATGTACTAGGAATCTTGGTAGAAAGACTGTCTTCTGTTATGATGGTCCGGGTAGAGAATACTTCAGTACACTGCTTGTAGTAACAAGTGTGGTATTTTCAAACAAATAAGGAGAGCTAGCTTTTTATTTTGTCTTTAGTTAACTTGCAAGTCTTTCTTTAGAAATAACATGGAGGAGAAATATTTTTCCTGATGCTTTACAAAAAGCCTTTCAAAACATGTTTTTTTGAAGAGATTTTGGTTGTACAGTATTCCTTCCTTCCATTTAGAAATGCCACATTGTGCCTCCTCACTGTTCTATTACCTTCTGTCATCCCTCTCTTGATATGGTATGTGTTTTAAAAGATTTTTCTAGGAAAGGACTTCTTATCAGGAGTATCTTAACAATGTTAATCTTTACATGTTGCTTCCACAAGCGGACTGTTCAGGTTGTTCAAAGTCAAAGTGATGAACCAGACAATCATCAGTACAGTTTGTTTAAATGAGCAGAACTTTTTTTTTCAGTTTGTCAAAATGTTGTGTATCAGACTTTGCACATTAAGAACCTTTCTGCTGAGATTGTTGTAACAGAGATGGCACAAAAGCTTACACTTAGCACAAATTGAGCTTTTATCAAAAAAGCAAACAGGTTGTGTATCTTTAAAAAGGCCTTCATAGCAGTGTATTTTGTATTTCCTTAAAAAAGTTAAAGTTACTTTCTCCCCAGTATTGTTGTGACATTGTGTACGATATAAAGTTTTACAGCCAGACACCTTCTAGCGATGAGAACTTCAGAAGCAAAGCCTTCTGAAACCATCTGAACTGCTTCAAAAAGCGCATCCTCCTCTCAGGGATCAGCTAT
Organism: Phalacrocorax aristotelis; assembly: GCF_949628215.1. Lineage (NCBI taxonomy): Eukaryota > Metazoa > Chordata > Aves > Suliformes > Phalacrocoracidae > Phalacrocorax > Phalacrocorax aristotelis. The sequence continues at coordinate 45,040,618 of NC_134278.1, forward strand.
TTTTCCCAGGTTTGAAATTCTAACCTGGTAAATAGCATCAGCAGGGGACTTTTCCCCCAACTCTTTTGGAGAACCCCACAGATATGAATATCTTCAAAGGAGGATCTGTTAAAAAATGTAACAGTCTTCAAAGGGGAAACACCACCCTCAGCAATCTGAAGTTCTTTAAAGTGGGAGCCCACCAGCACTATGAATCCTCAGAGGACTAACTCCCAGAGCACTGTGAAAATTTGTAAGAGAACAAGCCCTCTCTCCCGAATACCCAGTAGGCTATTATTTTCCTTTAAAAGGACTCTTACATGTGTACATTTATAATTACAGAAAGGGTCTTATTTAACCAGAGCCCTGTAGAACTCTCTTACTTTTTAAAACAAATATTGATAAAAAGAAAAGAATGACAGAGGAAAACAATTTGACTTTCCTGTTTTCCTTTTTCTACTTTTATTTATAACTGATCTCAATATAATACCCCAATAACACTTGGCTCGTGTAACTCTTTTGATCTCTGGAACTCAAAGTATTCTTCAGGAGTTGTGAAGAAATAGTCTCTGAGCACAGTTATCCACTTATACTGCTGGTTAACTGGGAGTCCAAATACTCTGTCAGGAAGCACATCCATCTCTTTTGTACTATTGGTGGGTATGTTATTTCAAGAGGTACTTTAATTAATATTCAAACTTTTAGGTTCTCCCCCACCCCCACCCACCTTGGATTCTGGCATTTTGTTAGGTAGGAATAGCTAATGTAAATATTAAAGTCACTATCAATGTCCAGACGTACCTTCCAGGCATGCAAGAATGTCCAGATAAGATGGGCAATGAGGCCAGCTGCCATGCTGGCCAGGAGTGAAGGGATGCTGAGGTAGCTTGGGCAACTCAACAACATGCTTGCATACCTTTCTGGATAAAAATGCAGGCATGTCCTTCAAGCAGGAGTGAATTTATCATGGGTTGTTGGGAAGCAGAAGAGACCTGTTTTGCTGAGGCAGAGAATGGTTTGCCTGACAGAAGGTGCCTGTATCAAAGCCAGTATCTGAAGTCAGTTCTCCTGAATCCCAAATCAGAAGAAGGGTTTTTTTTGCAGGCTTTTGCCTCATCAGTCAATAATACAACCATGAAGGAAAGAGATCTTCCTGACCTCCAGGAGCCATGAATGTATATCCCGAACACTGAGATTTGTTAGTAAAATTTCTGACTTGTTGAAGAAATGATAGGAATAACTTAACTCTACCTGTAGAAGCAAAAATACCATGCTCCATTCATGCATTTATTACCTTCTTTTCTTTCACAATCCTGTATGATTTATAGTTTCTAATGCAACTGTAAAATCTGAACCTTTTGTATCTTGCATTTAGTGACGTTTGATGGTTTGATTTCCTGCTTCTAAACTGATCCAAAAATGTATGCCAAGAATATGATGCCTGATAGTAGCCTCATCTTCCACCATATGAAGGCAAAAAGTCTTTTGCAGTAAATGATAAACATCTTTACCCTTCTTTGATGATAGAATAGTCTGATATTTAGTGTTGGTTTTTTTTTTCTTATTGAAAATAATGTCTTCTGTTTGGAAGTTACTTAGATGTATCCAGTTGGGTGATGTTTGGATCTGATACCAATAAACACATTTATCCCATTCAGCAGACTAACTGTACTTTGCTGTGAAGCACTGATAGTTACAGCAGTGTGTATATCCAGCAGCACTGCTGGGTGAACCCACTTGCAACATGTGAGGAAAAGAAATAAATAGACAAGTCAAAGGATACTTTGATAGCTCTGGGCAGGCTGCAACAAGTCTTTAACTAGTTGGAGGAATTTCCTTCCATTATGAGATCTGACAGTTAGTCACCTCCATCCAGATATGACAATCTTTTACTAGCTTTTTTTGCTAGCATTTAGGCCAGGTGGGAGAATTCGATAAAAGAGAGATAACTATGTTCAAAGAAGGCTTTCCACTGCTGTAAAGCTCTCTTGGAGTCTCACTGAAGAAGTATAGCCCCATGGATGAGTCCAGACCTCAGAAATGCAGTGAATGTAGACACTCATGTAACTGATGCTTCTGCTCTGCAAAATCTGGTTTTGGATGTGAAGCCTAAGAAAAAGGACAAGATTAGCAGTACTGAATCTCTCCTTTAAGAAAGAAAGCTTAAATTACTTGCTGAAAACATTTGTTCCCTGGATTCTTCTGAAGCAAACTCTCTATCCCAAAATACAGCACATTAGTCATAAGAAACCAGAATTTAAATGTATAGTATGGAACAGCTATATTCATTCTTACTGTAATTATGTTGCGTTCAATGGAGTTACATCAGAAACTAATGCAATGTGGTTATTCACAGGAGCTGGGAAGAATATTTTTTCCAGTGAACCTTACTTAGTCTTCATAATGCAAAATTTACAAAGCTACTGGCGGAGGAGAATGGTGCAGAAAATGGCTGTAATACCTGTATTTTCCTACTCTTGTGTTAACTGCTCATAGTGTAGCAGCCTTAAACAATAGTTGTGAACGCAGAGCATTCCTCAGTTTAAAGCAAAAAGCCATCACCTTTAAAAAAATAAATATTTGTGGCACACTCTAATGTTCAAGCCCAAAAGGAAAATAAGAAGACTCTAAGTTTCCTGAATCCCGTCCCAATTATATTTCATTTAATAACACTCAGTGAAATATCTGGTGGCAGGGGAAATGAAACTACATGATTTTATGGGATCATTCATCAAGAACTAATTGAAGCTTTCATACAGTTTAGTGCTGATAAAACACTGTAACAATAAACAATAACAAAATTCACCAGAGAAGGATTTGTTTTGCCGTGAGGAAAATGGTTCAGTTTCATCTTGGGGATTCCTGGTTAAAAGAGTCTCCAATTTAAAAAGGGATAAGCACAGGCTCCTGTGCATAATGACAGAGTGGGAGCTGTGGCAAATGTATTAGTATTGCTCCAGTGGAGCTATTCTCATTGTAAGTATTTGCTATTGTGTGTGGCTGAGGCAGGAGGCATAACGACCAATAAGATTTTTTAAAGTTTGATTTTTAAAAGCAGTTCCCATGTAGTTTTATAAAAAGTAAATTACAGCTACAGCAAAAGCAACTGAAGTTCTGATTCTAAATTTACTAACTAATCTTAGACTTATTGACTGCAGAAAAATTGTTCTACTTTCTTATAGTTCTTCATGGACTCAGACTAGTCTTACAGTGATTGTTCTTTGAAACACATGCTAGAGTGATGTCTTGTCAATACTTAAATTGTTGAGCTAAAACATGTCCCTTTATTTCTGATCTGTTTTCTCTGACCAGAACATTTTGGCACACCAGAAACACAATGAAGAATATCAAGAATGTATTACTTTTGATTTAAAGAATGAAAAAATGAATGTTTCATTAATCTGCATTAGGAACCCAAGGAGACTCCTAGGAAGGTGGCCCTGTAGTTCAGTAGTTCCAGACCTTGCTATGCCACCTTGAGCAAACCACTTCAGGTCTTGTCTTCTCCTCCTCCTTCTGCGCTCTTAAAGTGCAAGTCCTCCTGGGATCAGAAAGTTTCATGCCACCTGTTTGTAGAACATGCTGTCCAGTGAACCTCTTTTGTCAGCTAGAGACTCTGGAAGTACCATAAAGGAAAATAAAACTGTAATTAATAACATTAATGTGGCACAATACTAGAGGCATGATTTTATCCTAGATCATACAACAGGAAACGTTATGATGCGTGTCCATATATTTGTTAAGATTTGAGTCTCGGCTTACTCTTGCAAATTTCAAGATACTCCAACTAACTTCTCTTCTGGATGATCGTATCAGAGGAAGAGAGGAGAAGCAATCACATTTTGATAGTTAAGTCTGCTTTGGTGTTTTGCTTATTGGAAGCCTAAAGTGTGTATATCCATATACACATCCTCCTCAAATTTTAGTAGTTACTTTTCTTTTTTTTTTTCTTAAGGGAAGTAGACTTCAAATATCATCAAATAATAGTTGGAGTCTATCTTCCCTGTGTCTGATACCCACAGTACCAGAATTGATAGGGCATATTTTTCCTCTCAGATACACAGGTACAGATCCATCACCTTAAAACAGTCATTGCTATCATGGTCTATGCTATCATGTTAACCTTTAGTGCACCTGCATTTCTATAACAGCTGTACAAGCTATAAAAGGGGACTAGCTTGATCAGATTGGTGAACCCAAGGTACGGTGCTTTATACATTATGGTGGATAACTTTGATGGACCTTCAACACTCAGTCAGGTTGGGACTGCAATTATAAAGGTGTAAATGTAAAAGCAAGGTTCAGATTTTGGCCAGTCAAGGACCAGAATTGATTGCATCTACCTCCATATCCCACAGAATGTGAATGGCCCCAAAGTTTGGAAATATTTCATCTGAAATTGAATCAGAGGGGATATAAAAATGAAGCGAACAAATGAGGACATGACATAGCAGTGGCCGATCAATCTTTATTTAATGCTAGATGTCTTTAAGTCACTGGTATGCAGAGTCTGGATAAACCCTGAGCTTTCAGTGTGTTACATATTATCAAATATTTGTTTTCTACATAAGTTGAACTGATATTTCTGAGGATGGGGCTACTCCTTGTGCATTTCATTTACCCCAGTAGAGGTTTTTTCTTTTTTTTTTAAATAATCTGGTATTTCACATTATAGTAATAGAAATAAGCTGTAATGTATGGATATAACTTTTTCTTCTGGGTATATAACTAAGCAAAAGGTTGCTTTCAGCAGACAACCATAAGCTAGATGGTGTCTTTAAAATTGCCTTTTACAATTATGTTAAGGCTTCTGAATGGTCATGTATTCCAAGCATTTTCTTCCTCTTGCACTTCTACTGTCTTATTAATGTTTCCTTTTCCTCTTCGTCTTTCAGTGCCTCTCTTCATCTTCTTTCCATAGTTTCTGTGTAAATACTTCCATCTTGGCCAACACAGGCCCAAAAATGTAAAATATGGAGCAGATTCTTAAAGGGGAGCTGCACCAAATCCAGGCACCATCCGTTGGGCACAGAAAGGATGCAGTATTTTGCATTGTATCTGGGGGGTATTTGTGCTCCAGTTGACTGAGGTGTGACACTTACCTCCTCCATTATCCATGCTTTAAAAAAGTAGAAATGGAACTAGAAGATGTGGCAGCCAACACTATACCCATCCTTTCCTGCTCCACGTTACATGACCGTGACCTTTTAGGAGCACAATATTCAAAGAAGGGCATACAAATTCCTGTGCTGACTTGCCATAGGAACTTTGGCTGATGACTTTTGTGTACATCTTGTTGCTTAGCCGAAGTATGTTTTATCCAAACTTAAAAAAAAAAATATATTCTGGAGGAAAATAGAGTACATCATTGTGTTATAGTATTCCTATGTATAGCAAGCAGAACTTTCTTCTGATTCCAGTGGGACTATTCCTAATAGCTCTCTGATTCCCAGAGAGAGGCCGGTCTTCACAAAAAGAGCATGCACAAGACACCAAGTTTTTCAAAATCCAGCTGCTACATATTTCTCAGTCAATATGTGCACTGAAATTTTTACTTTTAAATTCTGCATGATCAACTATATTTACTGAACTATCATCTAATTGTGTTCTATTGCAAGAAGCTAACCTTTGACTTTTGATCTTGTTCAGCAGTTTCACTGGTTTGTAAGATAGGTTTTCAATTTGGCCAGAAATGTCTGTGAATTGATCACAATTAAATTGAGACATTAGGAGGTAAAACTAGAGGAAATTTGGTTTCTGCCTTGCATTATTTTCATAATCTGCTCTTTTTGTTTGTTTGTTTATTAACTCAAATTAGGAAATACATAAAGAAAAATTAAAAGCTGTGTGAAGTCTTGCGATCAGAATCAATAATTTCTAGCCAATGGCCATTGCTGAGGCTGCCATTGAATTTTCACTAGTAGGATAAGCATCCTCAAATTTAAGCTTTGATTCAGAAAAACATTGAGGCATATCACTAATTCCCCCTAATGTAGACAGGTACCTAATTTGCAGGATGTATTAGGACTACCCAATTGCTCTAAATTGAATACAGGCTTAAATGCTTTGCTGAATAAACCCTTACCATTGAAATCAAACCATGGAAACAATTCAGCTGTGCTCGAATCAGCTACACTTATCTATTATATAATGAATGGAAAGCCCTCTGAAGGGTAGCGGTTGTAGCACTGATAACATAGGTACTTGAGGAATGGAAAAGATCTCACCAAGATGTGCATGTATGCCTAGGATATTATTTTCTGTGAAAAAAATAGGTGTAAAATTACATATAATGAGTAAAAATAGGATGCATTTTTGTGTAAACTCCTCTCATGTACCAATATGAAACAAAGAAATAATTCTTGGTTACTTCTTGTCTGTAAGTATTCTATTACTTCTAGGCTGGCAAATTTCTATGGGAGCAATGTGAAAAAATTTATCAAGTAGTGTATCTTTCTATATTATTAATAAATATATACACAGTCTATAGTGCTTGCCATTTAAGTATTTTGAGTTCTATGTGTTTGAAGTTTTGCATGTCTTACATGTAATAACATAGACTTTGAGTTGTTCCTAGTATGTGCTGTGCATGCCTGACAGCATAGGAAAAGGAATTCAAAGGCGCTCTTTGCTGTTGCTATTTACTAGTACCTGACTTTAACTTGGTAACTTTGAACTGCTTTGAGTTCTGCTGAGTGACTCTTTCCTCAAGTGACTGATATTTCACAAGAAAAGAACAGTACTCCTTATATATTATTATTCTTTAGGTCATGTTCCTTAAGGCAAGGCAAGCTGTAAAGAGCCTCAGAGTAATGCACATATACACACTGGCAATCCTCCCATCCTTGCAAAATTCCTACGTGGCTAGATAAGTCAGCTTTACTATTTATTTTCAACATCAGACTGTACGAACAGGGAAGACAAGGAACAGGAGCATTAAGCATAGTGTACTATATTGATATCTCCTGAAATGGTCAGCAGTGGAATTTAGGATTAAATGTACCAAATCTAACTTTCAGTGTCTGCAGCACCATTGTCTACATCTGAGTTTGTCACCCCAGATTCCTTCTTTACTGGAAGGCCGCTTTCATGTCAGTATTGCTGTGACTTACATTTAGGAATATATTTTTGGATATATCAAATTGCATATTGTAAACATCTATATTCAGAGGAAATCTATCTCTGGTATCTTAATTATATACTTTCATGACAAACCTTTTGCTTTTCTACTGAAAGAGCTGCCTCTGGGCAGGCGCTGATGCTGCTCTTACAGTGTTTCAGCTTCTGTTTTTGTGTGACAGAAATAACGTAACATTTGAGGTAGTAGAATAATAAGCCAGTCTAATAAAGAAAAGCCCTGGCCTTACCTGGGATCAGAATGCCTCTCGCTCTTTTGTCTGGGCTCCTTTCGCAGAGGCTGTATCTGACTGTGCTCATCTCGTTTCAAAGATATACCAGAATGCTTAAAGACCAGAATAAAAAAAAAAAAAGACAGGCGTAAAGTACTCTGTGTTCAACAGTAGACAACATAAATAGGAAGACAGGACTAAATGGGTGCACTTTTATTTCATCAATTGTACCACAGCTGGAGGAAACTCTACAGTAGATAGCTGGTTCAGAAAAGGCTACAGCATATTCCACCACATAACAGAATACTTCCCAGCTCCCTAAAAACTTGCTTACAATGTGCTAAAAGGCAAAAAGCATAACCAGAATGTGCCAGAGGAAGAGAGAAGATCAAACACTTCACCAAAATCTTAAGGAGTGAGATATTTCATTAAAGAAAATGCAGATCTTACAAAGTGAAAGGAGTAGAAAAATACTCAGTCTGACCTAGGGAAAGCAATTCTTGATGACATAAAACCTGGCAACTGGTTTAAGTTTGAGAAAGTGAGAGGGATCCCAAAGCACACAACCCAGCTCATCTCATTTTTTTACAGGGAGAGCCCACCCTGCTTCCTGCCTTGGATCACGATCACTTTCCAGGCCTCAGGAAGGTGACAAACACTCACAAATCATAGCTAATCCACAGCTTGGAGGCTTTCCACGAACTTTTCTGATGCCTACAAAACCTATCAGGAGGATTAATAACACCTAAAGGTGTTACGAAGCAACAGAGCTACAGGTTCGCTTCAAATCCGTCAAGAGATACCACGACATCAAGCACCCCAGACCTCCAAGTCCCAAACCTTTCTGCCTCAGCTGAGTGTTGTCATAGAGCTACAAATTACCGGAGACAGGGAGGGTGCTGCGGAAATATTGTTACATGCATAACAGTTTTCTGTTTGTTGCACAGTCCTTTCCCCATTTTCAGTCTTAATTTTAATACATTCCTTGACTTGTTAATCTCTTTGCAACACTACTCCAGCATTTTACCAGATAGCTAAAGAACAATCTCAGATGGAATAGTTTTAATTTCCAGTCTGAATTTATTTGTGACCAATTTGTAACCATCTAATTGTGTGCCTGCACTAAATGGGAGTTTTCCCGTTGAGCGTAATTGGATCAGGCCCCAAACCGCAAAGACAGCTGCTCTTATTACGGTGTGGAAAACAGGCAGGGTCTGGGTGTTACTGCGTAATGACAGCAGTAAATTATATTCCAAGGGCAAGATCAGAAGCTGGTGTAAATCAATACAACTCAACTGGCCTTTAAAAAGTTATATCAGTGTACACAAGCTGCTAGTTTGGCCCAAACATTTTCTCAGTAGATTTTAAAGCTCGGCCTGCTGCATAATGCATGCTAGAAATTACTTCCAGCAGCTCCTGCACCAAGCTGAAAACGTCTGACTGAACCCAGGCTTGTCTTTTAGAAAGTAATCCAAACTTGATTTAGAGCGTGCATATCATGGAGAATCTACCACACTCCCAGGGACATTTTTCAAATGTTTGCTCTCTTTTTTCTTAAACAAAACCCCCACTTTTCTTTTTTTTTCTACCTCACTAACATGTCAGACTCTAGCTAGCCTTCCTAACTCTTTTTTTTCCTACTACATGTAAAAGCCTCTTCATTCAAATTTCCTTTTCTGGTATTTATATTTTTGCAACATTGTTGTGATACCTTTTAGTCTCTATGCTGGGAAAATGAGTTGATTAAACTTTTATCTTATTCGGTCATTGTTTTACAATTTTCCAATTCAAGGACTTTCTAATTTTTCAAACTCACTACGCTGGCTGCTTTGCAGGCAGGATGGGTAGGTAGCTTCTGATGCAAAAAAAGCTACAGTCTGAGGCATTTATCTAGAACTAGAAAAAAATAATATTTGACTGTTTCCTGGGAGCAAAAATGAAAACTACCAAACAACAGCTACATTAATTTGACTATGGTTTAGCATGTTTATAGGGCATGATATATGTAATGGAATTACTCTATGTAACAGCCTCTGTTATTCTTTTTGAGCATATGTACACAATTCAGTGATTTCTCTCCATCAGGTGAGATTTTGAAAGGCATGCAGCTACACTGCTTGAAGTTAGTTCTGAAAGTCTAACCAACTTTGATTTCCCTGAAGATAAGATTAAAACTCACTAATTTCAAATTAAAAAGCATGGTTTTCCCCATCAGAAAAATACTAAATATACTATTGTATGTTTGTTTTTGTAAACGTAAAAGTCTTGGTGACTCTGTAACTAACTTCTGTGCTTGATATGTCTTTGAATATGTTTTAAAGTTGGCCAGGCAGACAGTGCCCCAACCAAATGCCACCTCAGTCTTCGATGGTAATGCTTGGGAGTAATAGGAAGACAGTGCAGTGGCAGTTTTAGTGCTTGCCTTTTGTTTCAAAAGGAAATTTGACTAGAAAGGCTTTACTAGCCTGAAAGTAAAAGGAACTTTTCACCTGAAAGAACAACTAAGATGGTAACAGCAACCCAATGTATGTTCATTGTTACAAGAACTTCAACATTATGAACCATTTTGGAGCATCTAACAGGGATAAAACCCATGAGGAGTAGTAACAAATAACTGTATAACAGAATTGGAAATGGGAGAAAGTGTTAAAAAAGATCAAATATGTAGAAAAACAACTAAACCAAAACATGATCAACCAGTTCATTAAAACATAATAAGCAATTAAAAAGCTTGTATTTATTTAGCTCTGTGAGAATAACCTGAGCATGAGCCCTGCAAACTTCAGTTGTCCAAATCAAGGAGGATCTGTCAAGGAGGTTCTCATCAATCTCATATAATGACTACAGAAGCATTTAGCTGATCTGAGGGGCACAGCTGGATTTTCATCCAATCCTTTCATTCGGAAGCTCTAATTTAACACTTAGAGGAAAACTCCTGCGTTGCTCTGTCAAACTTTGTCTGGATAAACTTTTTTTTAAAGAAGAATTCTCTTGGTAAATAAAATTTCAAAGTAAAAAGTATTACTGAAGGTATATCTGTGTAAGTTGCATTAATTTTGTAGTCGTGAAGGATGCATCCCACAGAGATGGTTTCACCAGGCCACCCTGATAACTCAGCCTTGCAATGATATGTTGTGAGATTTAGACTGAGATTAGAGTATATCTCATGAAAAAGAGTAAAAAATTTAAGTTTACTGCCAAGGCTGACAGGAGGGTAACAAAACCCCACAGAACAATGTGAAAAACACTCAGACAAAGATCCTGAAACCAGAAGGTATTGGGTTATTCACAGCATGAATTAAAGGAGGGACTAAGCCAGAGCTGCAGATTTTAAGTATCTGCATACAAGATATGTGTGCAAGATATATGGGGAATAAGAAAAGAAAATGTAGGCATCTTAATACCTGACCAAAACTATAGTCGTTATTGTGGAATAATTTCCATGATTAGACTAGGAATGTAAGCTTGTTCAGGAAGTACAGGAAAATAGGCAGTTTAGGAAATATTAGGAAGAAAAGAGGGAGGACATTGCCTTGGTAGTATTGTGTAGGATATAGAGATACCTAAAGTCACTGGGGAAAAGAAACAGAATGCCATGTAAAGGTCTACCAGAGACTATGGAACTAGAAAGATAAGGAAGAGGAAGAACATTTTGGGATATATTCTTTTTTTTTTTTTTAAATGGAAAAAACCCCAAAATTTTAATAGCATCATTCACAGCATGGGATTCGTAGCTCACCGGAGATTTGAACTGCATGAGTTATCTGTTGGGAAGGGAGTGCAGCAGGACCCTGACTGTGAGGTAAGTTGTATTGCTGAATATTTTTTCATACAGAAAGTACAGAAAACAACAAGAAAGGGGGATTTTTAAATTAAGTTCTAAGCAGGACCTTCAGAAGTGCACAGAGAAGCCTGGGAACCACTAACTAGGCAGCAGTTCTGCGCAAGGTTTTTAAGAGTTATCAGGAATCAGAAGTTGAACATGTGTTAATAACACATTATCCTTCAAGAGAAAAATAAAAAACTGCATTGCAATGTACACTCACTAGTACCTGCAAGACAAGGGAAGGAATTGTTCCTTCCTCTCAACATGGGGCAGGCTATGCTGTCCTCAGCACTGGGCAGTCTTCAGCTTCTATGTACTTGGTGTGGACCTTGTTCTTCAAGAAAATGTGGAACAACTGAGGTCAGAAGAAGGATAATCAGATGTCCAGAACATTTGATGTAAGAAGGAATATTAATTTAATTGATGTATTTTAGGTTCAAAAAGAAAACATAGGGAGGGCAAGGAAGAAAGATGATACCTGTCTGATTATATGAAACATTTCAGGAAAAAGAAAAAAGATTGAATAATCAGTTTTCCATGTCAGGGTGGCTAGGACAGGAAGTAACAGAATAGAATTGCAGAAAATCAGGTCTGATATTAGTTAAACTATCCTAGTGATAATGATCATCAATAATGGGGAGAAGATGATCTAGAAGGGTTACTGAGTTCCCATCACTTGATGATCTTTTAGAATAGGCTAGCCAGGTACCTACCAAATATAACAGATGTATAACATATGAGAAGGGATGAAATAACTGATTTCTTGAGGTTCTCTCCAGTTCTGACTCTAGTGTTGCTTATTCCTAACTTGGAAGGTAGTAATTTCCAGGAAATGAGGTTAATAAAGACAGGAAGAAATGTGCTCTGCACAAAAATCGATAGAGAGACATAGTCCAGACAAACTGCTTATTTTCTTCAGCTGAAGCCTGCAATAATATATACGTCTTTATTTAATTAAACTTCCAACAATATTCCTACATGTTAATCTTTCTAATATTTAGTGATTCATATCCTTAGGTTTACAAGTTCACATTCCTGGGGTACTCTTTGTAGATCAAGTTTTGCATGTTCATAACTTTGGAAAAGAAATACTTCATGTTCACATTTAGTGCTGTACCTCCTTTGAGGTTTGTAGCATCTTATCTTTTCCTTTAATTTTATTCACACATTCTTTCAATGGGTTTTCCTGTTCCAGACCCAGTCTGCCTGGTGGGCAGTCTCCATTTGTCTTGTGTGTCCTTATTTCACATCTGTAAAATTTTTGGTAGGATGTAAAAAAATGTTCCCCTTGATACCGTACAATAGAATTAGGGAACATTAGTTAATTAGATTTTTCTTTGCCCAAGGAAGAAGGCTTAGGTTCATTTAGTCCCACCACTCCTGGCATCACCTATACTTGCCATAGTCAAATATGGGTGCTTGAGGAGAGATTACAGAGGCTAATGTTTGTTCAGTTTAGGATGGAGTGGGAAATAATTTTTATATTCAGTGAAATGTTTGAAACATTTCCAAAGTTTCCTATTTTTTGTCAGGACAAAACCTAAATCTTTCTGAATTTCTTTGAAATTTTGATCAGTTCTTCTACCTGGAAAAACATACCTACGTCTGAGTGGTGAAAGAGAGGTCACTGGAGGTATAGGATATACAAATTCAGATCCCTGCATATGTGCTCTTTTCTTCCTACCTGTGTCCTGACCAACAGGCTATCAGCTGTTCAGAAGTGATTATTTTTATCTCATCCCTTATTTGGGGGGGAGGTGTCCAATAATTATTTATAAATTCATAATTAATTACTTGATTGTAAATAGTTTATAGCAATCTGATATATCAGCATACAATACAGGAGACATCCTTCCAACAGCTTCAGTGAAGCTATGTTTATTTATCAAAAGTAAGAATATAGTTCATGCTCAGGGGCTCAGTCAATACGTGAAAGGAGTAAGGTGAGTATTAGTATTTTCCTTGTAGTTGTCTCTGCTGGCTTTTTAAAAATTTTATTTAGCTACATCAAGATTTGGTTGTTTATAGCTGTTGTATATTTATAAGTTCCTGGCTAGAAGGTACAAAGTGTAAATTCTCAGGTAGGTCATCTAACAAATAGCACATTTTTCTCTCTCTCTTTTTTTCACATTACAAAAATAAAATTCAAAATACAGTATTTTAAGACAAATCTGAATTGCCAGAACAAAACGATAGTTTTGGTACTGCAATGAAAACCTAACAGAGTGAAAAAACCTGACAAAACCCAAATCCAAATCTCTCCCTCTTCAGTATTCAGTCTTCGTTATGATACCACATGTATCCAGACCCTCTTTGTTATATGCTCTGACCTGCTGTCTTGCCTTTTTGTCGTTTTGGACCTTCCAGTGACTTTTCCAGTGACAGTTGAAATACATAGGCTTGGGTTTCTTCCAGGAGAGCTGTATTGTTATAATTTTGTATGGCTGACATAAATATTTTTGATGGAATGAGTTATAGGAGCGATAGGCATTGCAATTTCTTACTGAAGTACATAAAACATGCAAGTTAAAATACTGCCAAGTTTTCTGGCCTCTTCTGCCTGTATAGAGGCACTGAAAAGGCATCTGCCAAGGAGTATCACATCCTTGGTTACTAGCAAATATTTTTATTGGTATGTAAGTCATGTTAGAACTTCTGCTTTTACACTTTATGATGTGGCGATGCATAACTACGGCAGCACATTCAGCGTGAGAGGAGCTCGTTCTGGAAAGCGGTGTTCTCCAGAAGGTTTTAAACATTGTCGTAGCAAATGCAGCAACCAGTGAAATGACAGCACAGAGCAATTTAAATAGCTGACATTTCATACCTATACTCTGTTTAATATGAAATGTAATAGTCTTCTAGGGAATTTATAAGGCAGTCTTGTATTTTTTATCGAAACTTTCAGGTTAACAGATTCTGCTGCCTTAGCTTTACTGTATAGGCTACAAGACACGTACCTAATGGATGGGATAGGAGTTCTGCTAAAAGGTAGTTGAAAAGTAGCGGGACCCCAGCCTGGGCAATCCCTCGCTGGGTGTTCCCTGAGCTCAGTAGCTTGCAGGAATATTTTTTGTGTAACCTACATTACCAGTAGAAATCTCTTGTTCGGGGACTTAGGAAAAAAGCTAGGAGGAATAAGGTGCTCTCCTCTTTGTCTTTCACTTACACAGGCAGGAGTGTAATCTAATTGTAAAACATATTTTTATAGTAAATATTTTGCAATTTCATGATGCATTTTTAAAACATACTTTTAAATTGAGCATGCACACAAGAATTTTTACCTGAGTGATAGATTTCCTATCCTGAAAGTTTTTTTTTCATGTAAATTGCTCAGTAATTACATTTCAAAACTCTATTGATTTCTTATATGTCAATACTTATTAGAGATTAAATGTCCAATTCCTGTCAGCTAGGTGAGTATCTAAAGTTGGAGCTCTTCTGAGAGATTATTTTTTTCAGACAGTCTTGTTTTTAGGATATGTTCTTTTCCTTTTAAAATGCTCTTTCTATTCTCTGTCTCCCTTTGGCTAGTGGGTCTTTTTTCTCTTCATTTTCACTCCTCTACAGTGTTCTTTAGAAATGATTCAGTGAAGCAGCACTGGCCCCCTTGTACAAAATTCCCAGTGTACATTGAGAATTTATCTTACTTCTCCTACAAGTTATAATTACAAGTTCCAATCAAAGTACATCTTTTGAGTTACAAGTTTGTGTCATTGCTTTAGTAGAAATGCAAATGTTGTGTATTTAACATGCAAATGAAGTGAAATAAATATAATGCATGAAGTCTGTATTCCATCTTAGAAGTAATTGTAATGTGTAATAAGAATTTGGCAGCCAGGTTTGACAAGAGAGAAGGCACAACAATTTTTATTTACTGCAAGAGCACTCATCTCTGTCTGACCTCTCCTGGTTCTTGTGACTTTTAATGTAAATTTGGCACTCCGATTTCTATACGTGACTACAGGCGCAGCTGTATTACCTTTGCTTTATCTCACTGGCATAGGCACAATCGTCTTTACAACTTGATGCTTCTGCATGTAGTAGTGAGTACCTATTTGTGTTTAAGAACTACTAGGATGATTATAAGTCAGAACAAATGTCTACTGTCTAGCAGGTGATGCTTTGGGAAAGTGCTAGAAATAGAATACTACTGCAATCATTCTTTACTTGTCATACGTCTGAGCTTCTGGCGCATTAGAAATTAGCAGAGGGTTGCACTGGGATGACTATGCTCAAGAAGTACCAAAGGAGTTGTCCTCCTGGGCTGGCTGTTGGAACTCACTTGGGACCGCTGGCCTCCAAAATACACTGTGGCAGCGGTTTCTGTAATTTACCTGTGCTTTCTGTAAAACAAATTTTCCTTTTCTTTGTTTTATACCTGATGTGAGCAACTTTACCGGTGAATAATTGTCCCCCACTCACCTTCTTAAAGCCATGTTTTATTTTACAGAATTTTGCCATTGCCTTCTTTACCTTTTTTTCTTTTTTTATCCCTCTCTTTTTTTTTTTTTTTTTTTTTTGACTCTAAATGTCAGAGTCCTAGTTTATTTTGAGTGGTAAAATTATTCCAACCTTCTGATCAACCTTTCAAGATTTCTATATCATAAGATGAGGTGAGCATAACCTCACACATTATTTAAAATGTGGAATTACCTTGAATGAATAACAGCATGACTATATTAATTTGATTCAACCTCTGCAATCTACTTGACTTGTGATGTAGTACAGCTGAGCTTATTAATTACTGACTAGTTAAATATTGCAGAGAGCTTTTTGTAAGCAAATGAATTAAAGCATTGCCACTGTGCTTGCATACAGGTTTCTTCAAGGTTTCATTTGTAAATGAACCTAGGAACTGTGCTATTTATTTTAGTTTTTTAGTAATTGTAGTGTGCCTTTTACTGTAAGTTTTAGTTCAAATCAATCCGAAAACTCATGGAAAATAACCTTGCATTCTAATCAGATTTGCTTTGATTTCGTTTAAAATGTTTTCAAGCTTTAAGTTGTGTTCTCCCCTGTTAGAAGCTCCTTTCGGAACAAGTGATAGGCTATAAGACCTCATCACTACCTCTGCCATCTTAGTTGAAAAGTCTCTGGTATGTGATCAAAGCAATGTTCCACAGTCTGAAATCAGTGAACATATGGACAGCTGTCTTTTTGGTACCTGCTATGTTTTAGAATAAATCACCAGGAGTAGGAAGAAGAAACAGGTAATAAAAATTGAGAAAGTAATACTTATAAAGAATCTGTGAAATCAGTTATATGTGTTACAAACACATTAAACAAAAATATGAATAGCTGAAATTCACATCATCTAAAAGACAACAATCAGGGTAAAGGGAATGGTCATTTTATAATGGCACAGGCAATAAATGACCTTTTGTGTATATTTATTTGTTAGGAGTAAACTCTTAAAAGCAACCTGCCATTTCGCAAGAGGCAACTGAATCTATTTCATTATTGCAGTAATATAATTAGAAATCTCATAAGCAATCAAGCAGCCAAATTTTGCACCAGCTGCAAGCAAGTAAAACAAAAAGTGACAAGTGGACCAGCAAGTAATGAATTACAATAACCCAGGTGAGAAATAAAAGACAAATGTGTGAGTGTCTTGGCATCCCCAGGAGAAGTAATGTCCATAGGCTGGAAATGATGCTAGGACAGTAATAAAATGGTTTTGTAACATGATTAATATAGACATCAAAATCACACCTCAGAATAAAACTTAATTTTTTGTGAAACCTAAGACTTCTGGGGAGTATACCAGTGTCAGAGAGAACAATCTAGAACCTAGAAATGAAATATAATTTCCATGCTTTGGAAATCTGATGAGTAGGGACTTTTGTTTCTGCCTACACTTAGGGTAAGAAAATTGAATGATATCCAAACCTGCATATCGCAGTACTGTTTGAAGAATGTGGAGTTACAGATTCAGCACCCCTAACCTCAGCTGTATCCAATGCAGGCTGGAGTACGTGGCCATAAGCTATTGGTTAGAGTGCCATCTCTGAGCTTTGATGGAAACAGATGCCTTACTTTGGGATGACTGAAATTAAATGAGATGAAGCCCACCCAGAGAATCTTAGAGAGCAAGTAATAAATTTGTGTGCTACTTTGGCATATCAGAAGCTGAAGCTAATCAGTGCAACAACACAATAGAAGTGAATTATCTACATGTGAGAGCAAAATAACAGTAATTTCTGAAAACAGCATTTCTTTAAAATATCTATTTCCACCTGAAATTGGTCCTCCAGGGCAATTATGAAAGACTGTCCAAAATATGGGTGAATGAGCACCATTATCTGATTATTGTTTTTAATTAAAATATATTTCAACAGTCACTCTTGGCAAAGGTGTTTAGGAAATTTCCATTTCCCATTGACTTCATAGGTCAAGTCCTGACCTTCCTGTGGGAAAAGATGTGTTCAGACACAGAAAGCTTGAATGATATTAGTGTTTCAGCTTTCAAAGGAATTCAGGAGACTAAAAGAGCAAATTCATCAAACTGCAAGCCCTGAAAATGCAAAAGGAGCCTAAGTTTCTGATCATCTTTGAGCATCTCTTCTGAGCCGTTCTAATACAGATAAGGAGCCCAGTATGAGATGTGTGACAATAACTCTGCATTACCCATTTTTCTGAATGTCTGAACATTTTTTTCCTGACAAGTATGTATGGCTGTCTATATACATTTATGTCCATGTGTCTGCAGTGCTTGAGCTAACATGCTGTAAATATTTCTGCAGTATCTATATAACTTACACCAGTGAAAACATTAATGGGTAAAGAAAAATACACTAACTGCAGTAGCCGCTTTGTTGATTTGTTAATACAGATCATACATTATAAGGAATGACATCGATAAGGGAGAAAAACAAAAATACAAAGACATATAGATTGGGAGATGGGAGACCAATAAAAAAGACATAAGAAATGCCCTGGGCAACATGGAGTCAAGGAAGTACTAAATACTAATACTAAATACTTAATCAAGCTTTAATGCGTATGTCCTCTGATTCAGCCTTCCAATGTTGCTCCTTTGGCTTAAGCTCAAATTTCTTGTTGTTTTTTTTTTTCTGGTTGTATCACATATTTGGAGCTAGTAGGCTTTCAAAAGAGCCTTCATTTCCTAGGGTATAATCTTAGTCTCAAGTAGATAAATATTGCGGTGAGTTGTTAAGAATAAGTGTCATTTGGAAGAGATAAAAATGTTACAGGGAGGACATTTTTCAAGAACGGAAATGTTTCTGCATGACATCATTTTGATACCCTCTAGCAAGAGAGGAACAACAGTGCTGGGACAGCATTCAAAAGCAAGTAAGCCACATCCTTAAAAAGCCAGTCATTTTAAATGTGAAGCTTCTTCCATTTGTACAAGTGCTGGGCTCCTCCCTCAACTTCAGACTTGTCACCCTCTCCAATTTAGGTGTGAAATAACATAAATAGATTTTCTATTGCTGAGTATCCACAAAAGTTAGTTTTAGTATTCCATGTAATTCACAGTGACTGAAGGTCACTCTTGTAGAGAGAGGGATCATATGCTTGCATCGCCTAAAACCTTGATATGAGGGTGATTTGCACTCAGGCTGCTGATCAAAGGAGATGTCCACATGTTGTTAATGCATAATGAAAGAGTTCTTAATGATGTATATTTTCTAAGGGTGATCCAGGATTGCTTCCACCAAGGCAAATTCCAACATGTACTCATTTCTTCAAGTTCTGTTTTCCAATAGTCCTAAGAGGATGAGCATGTTAATACATCAATATAAGCCTTTAAATATTTTTAGTCTTAAAAATAGGTATCTTATATACTACGTACTTCATTTATATTAAAATGAATATGATATTATGTGTATATGTGTTGTGCCTGTCCACACATTATTTGGGCATCCTGAAAATGTAGATTACAAATACTACTTTGAGACAAGATCTATTGTCTTCCCACCAGTTGATTCCATGATTTTGTACCATCAGAAAACTAATCTCAAAATTCAGCCTGCAGTTTCCCTTGCCTACCCTTCCTTGCATTGAAATTGGAAAATTTGAATACCAGGTGTGGTCTAAAACTGTGTTTCACCTGGGCTGCTGGTGGTGTCCAATTCCTTAATGGGGAAAAAAAAACATTCTGGACTTATTGCCTTAGACCTGTTTTGACCACTTCATTCAGCTCTTTAAATGTCTCTTACTTACCTCCCAAGAATAAGTTTATTATAGAACACATTTTTAATAAGACACTTCAGCAACTGTAGCTGAAGCTGTAACTACAGCTCTAGGCTGTAGCTCAGAGCAGCTAATTTGCAAGTCCTGTTTGAGAGACAAAACCAGTACAAACTAAGTAGAGGGAAGCTGTCATCTTTAATGTATATTAAAAATATAATAAATTCAATTAAAATAAGGTGGTATCAGATCTGCTTAATCTCAGGAATTCTTGACTTGTTTAAAAGCTTAAGCTGCACATACTAAATGTTCTTTTAAAAGGTGTGTCATTGCTGTATGATTTTCATTTTCTGATATTAATTGATCCAGACTAACTGCCTTCTGCCAAATTTCAGTATGAGAGATAGTGCCTTGTTTATTTATTAATTTACTACAAAACATAAAAAATGCCAGCAGGCTACCAAAAGCAATGATCAATCACATCTAATCCTAGATTATGAAGTTGATCTTATTCCCCTCCCTTCCTCCTCTCACCTTCTTTTATTTAATTTCTTGAATGAGCCGCAGTGAGGGAACTGCCCAGAACATTTCTATATGTGCACATGTAAAATGTTCCCACCTTTCAGTGCATCCTTTCATCTCAGCTGTAGACCCGACCATGTTTCAGGCATACCCAGGACAGCATTATGGGAAACAACAGGCATCATACTGCCATTATATTTGCCATTTTGCTTTAATACCTCAGTTTTCAGCCCACAAGAATGACTATAGCTGTTGAAGAGGAAAAAACCTCATCAGTTTCTCTTCTAGGCTAAAAGTCTACTTATCGCATCCCCCAAAAAGTTTTTTAATCTAGATTTTATGACCTCAAGGTAGAGGATTATTTAAAAAATGTTTTGATAAAAAGATAGTGAACCCTATAGCATAATAAGAAGATTTTTATGGGTTAGTGTGGTATCTACAAATCACCTCCTAGAATACCTATCAGATGAATGAAAAATTGTAGAATTAAAGGGTTAAAATGACTATGACAGATTCTGAGTCATGCATCCATCTGACTAGTTAATGATAATCCAAATCATCGAACTGAACTCA
Source organism: Phalacrocorax aristotelis (assembly GCF_949628215.1). Taxonomy (NCBI): domain Eukaryota; kingdom Metazoa; phylum Chordata; class Aves; order Suliformes; family Phalacrocoracidae; genus Phalacrocorax; species Phalacrocorax aristotelis. The sequence continues at coordinate 45,061,024 of NC_134278.1, forward strand.
CATTGCTAAATTTTTGAATATTCTAAGTGATGATACAATTGACTGATAAGAAAATGAGTAAGTCAGAACAGCAGAAGGAATTCTTTATATAGGTGGCCATATCTTAAATCAGCTGTTATGTTTTCTAGCTCAGGGTTTAACTTGACTGGGACAGTAGTACTACATCTTTTTAGATGCTTTACTGAAAAATTGTCAATCATGTTTCTAAGACAGAATCCATTCCTATATACAGTTCAAATATGTATGAAATGACTTACTTAAACAGATAAAGACAAGAAGAACAGATGAAAACGGCGGAAAAGAGGGAAAGGTTGTAATAGCTTACAGATAAATAACCAACAGATCATTTAAGGGCTAAAGGTAGCTGTTTTACAAAAACTGTATCAGGCAGATACAAGTGTCGTAACTGAATTTTGAGCACGAAAGAAATCTTAATACATGACTGTTAGACGATCCACAGCAGGAACATGTATAGAAGAACTCCTTATATGGCAATGTATCTTATCCTTAATTTAGGCTGGTCATGATCCTTTTTAAAGGTAGCTGGTTTTTTTGCCGTGTCCCCTTGAAAGGCTGTTTCAAGATCTTGCTTCTTTGATAACTAGAGATTTCCTTCTGGTCTTTCCTAACTTAATGACGTTGAAAGAAAATATAAAAAGAAAAAAGAAATACTTCAAAATTTTATATAGTGTGTAGATTAATCTAGAATATAGCAATGCAACAATTGCTTTGTTTTCTTGGGTAAAACAGTAAAAAATGCTCCAAATAATTTCTCTGATGCATAAAATTTTACATTCAGTAGCACAAAATGAACCCATTGAACAGCAGATGATACCATGTGGTCAAATATGAAAAGGTAACTCAATTCTCAATTCTGACCTGTGAAACTAGATGGAATTAGAGTGAACTTCAGAGGGAAGATGCTGGTTGTGACTGTGTTAAATGTACAGTTTGAAGGAATTTTCCCATGACTATATAATGAAAAAGGAGAATCAAAACATCAGTTAATATTTTGTAGAGATCAATAAAATTTGCTTGTAAGTACTGAGAAGTGGTTGCACTTGAAATGTTCCAATAAGTCATATAGCTGAAGTACTCAGCTATCAACATACTTCTATAGGTGTATAGAGGGCAAGAGTTCACAGCATATCTGAAATAGATGACATGGAATAGTATATATATACACAAATACAAACATACATGTCTGCAGTAGACTTATTTACATATGGCACCCAAAGTGGGCAGAGTACAGTGCGGTAAGCTTAGTGCCCATCAGTACCCTATTCATACACAACTCACATTTCATGATTGAGCCTTTGACTGACTAAGAAGCACAGTAGCAGCCTACCAAGTCATGCCCTAGCATGTCTTATTCTTGTCTGTATATGCAATAAATTTTATTTGTAAAACACCTTCTATTCACAAAAGAATGGTATAAAAAGAACACTTTCTAGAAGAAAAAAATATGCCATGACTATCACTGTACACTATCTGTGGTCGTGACCCTGAACATTTGCAGGGATATGCTCAGTTTTTTTATAGTATATGTCTTATTTTTAACTTTTATTGTGAATTGTGCTGTTTTTGAGCCAAAAAAAAGAAGGGTTTTCAACAAAGCTATTTTTGATGAAAAATGTCTATTTTGTTCAGGAAAAATGATCTTTTTGTGCCAGAAATTCAAATACACAGGCCTAGTACTTCAATTGTGTGATGTCATTGCAGTATTTATTTTGGACACTTTATTCACAAAATCATAGAATCATAGAATCATTGAGGTTGGAAAAGACCTCTAAGATTATCACGTCCAACCATCAACCCAACACCACTATGCCTTCTAAGCCATGCTCTGAAGTGACACATCTACATGCTTTTTTACTCCTCCAGGGATGGTGAATCCACCACCTCTCTGAGCAGCCTGTTCCAGTGCCCGACCACTCTTTCAATAAAGAAATTTTTCCTAATATCCAATATAAACCTCTCCTCATGCAACTTAAGGCCATTTTCTCTTGTCATATCGTTAGCTGCTTGGGAGAAGAGACTAACAACCACCTCGCTGCAACCTCCTTTCAGGTAGTTGTAGAAAGCGATAAGGTCTCCCCTCAGCCTCCTCTTCTCCAGACTAAACAACCCCAACTCCCTCAGTTCCTGCTCATAAAACTTGTTCTCCAGACCCTTCACCAGCTTTGTTGCCCTTCTCTGGACACGCTCCAGCACCTCGATGTCCTTCTTGTACTGAGGGACCTGAAACTGAAAACAGTACTCAAGGTGCAGCCTCACCAGTGCCGAGTACAGGGGCACGATCACTGCCCTACTCCTGCTGGCCACACTATCTCCGATACAAACCAGGATGCTGTTGGCCTTCTTGCCCACGTGGGCACATGCTGGCTCATGTTCAGCCGGCTGTCAACCAGCACCCCCAGGTACTTCTCCGCCAGGCAGCTTTCCGGCCACTCTTCCCCCAAGCCTGTAGCGCTGCATGGGGTTTTTGTGACCCAAGTGCAGGACCTGGCACTTGGCCTTGTTAAACCTCATACAACTGGCCTTGGCCCATCAATCCAGCCTGTCCAGGTCCCTCTGCAAAGCCTTCCTACCCTTGTGCAGATCAACACTCCCGCCCAGCTTGGTGTCATCTGCAAACTTGCTGAGGGTGCACTTTATCCCCTCATCCAGATTATTGATAAAGATATTAAAGACGACTGGCCCAACACTGAGCCCTGGGGAACCCTGCTCATGGCTGGCCACCAACTGGATTTAGCTCTGTTCACCACAGCTCTCCGGGCTCAGCCATCAATCTAGTTTTCTACCTAGCAAAGCATACACCTGTCCAAGCCATGAGCCATTAGCTTCTTTAGGAGGATGCTGTGGGAGACAGTGTCAAAGGCTTTACTAAAGTCCAGGTAGACAACATCCACAGGCCTTCACTCATCCACTAGGCAGGTCATCTGGTCATAGAAGATCAGATTGGTCAGGCAGGACCTGCATGACCTGCATGAAGCCATGCTGGCTGGACCTGATCCCCTGGTTGTCCTGCACACGCCTCGTGTGCTCACTCTAGATGGACTGCTCCATAATCTTCGCTGGTATCAAGGTCAGACTGACAGGCCTGTAGTTGCCTGCATCCTCCTGCTGGCCCTTCTTGTAAATGGGCACCACATTGGCAAGCCTCCAGTTGTCTATTAACCAGGACTGCTGGTAAATGATGGAGAGTGGCTTCACAAGCTCCTCCGCCAGCTCCCTCTACTCTTGGGTGGATCCCGTCTGGCTCATAGACTTGTGAGTGTCATGCTTAGGACCTCCATATCTCCACAACTCTTATAATGCACCTAATGCAGAGGCTAGTTGCTCAATTCAGGAACCTGCTAAGGAGAAACATCCTGGTGCATCATTACATCATTCAGGGATTTTTAACTAGTGGATGGTAATCAGATTGAGACACCCAAAAATTCCACCTCAACGACAAAAAGCAGCATTTCTGATTTCAGAATAGCTTGGTGTTTAGCCGAAAAATTCCTCTTCCCTTGTCTTTTTTTAACTGAGAACAAACATGATTCATTTGTGTAGTAGAAAGGATGGAAAAGGGAATAGTTCCTTAAATAGCCTGATTACAATTTTAAAGCTCATCTAAGTTAAAGAACCTGCTTTCATATAGTCTAAGCCTAAATTTATTGGCCTGAAGATTATGATGGACTATGTTTTATTTTCCACAGATCTAGAGATATCTGTGAGTAATGTTGATAGTCTGGTTGTCCAGAGGTTTCATAGAGTGATGAGGAATTGTTTCTGTTAGCCTTATTTGTTAGCATCCCTTTCTCATGTTTTTGGTTCAGCATTGGTCTTGCATTAGGGCAAGCACTGACTGCGCAGATTACTAGTGAAGAATGGAAAATAACTGCAATGCTGACACCAGCACTCTCCTTTAAGGAGGACCTTCAAGGAGTGAAACCAATGGCTTTAAAATATAAAACTTTGGACCTTTACAGAACAGAGGAGTAAGTTTAAATATTCTGCACATTTAGGTCAGGGTATGAAATGGACCAACGGCAAGGTAGAAAGACTGGAGACTGCAGTTGCCTTTTAATTATGGTATCTAAATGCATTCTCTTTCATGGCTGTATTTTTTTACAAATTTACAGATTTACTAATCTGTAAGAATTGGTAAATTATCACCCTTTAGTGAACTCTCAGTGCATTCATGTCTCTCACACTTATATATAATTTCTTCTTGCTAAGTCCCCTGTGTTTTATTTGAGAGTTGCCTTATTTATTGTGAGCCAATAATGCTTTGAATTGTGTGTGCACTGGCATATTATCTTGTTGAACCATTCAATTAAATATGATAATGTTGAACACATTGACATAGTTAAACACTCAGGTGAATGAGCAATTCACTGTGAAGTGCAGAAATATTTAAAGTCATCTGTGTGTCTTCAAGCAATCTGTTTTATGTAAAAGAACACTTCAATATTCAAAGAATGATATATGTCTGAAAAGGCAAAAATATTGAACTTTCAGAACATGACTCTCATGTCTGAAAACTGTTGTTCTTTGAAAGACCTAAAACCCCCAAATAAAGGATAGAAGTGAAGCATGCTACCTTATTGTGTGACTAATAGGCACAGAAGTGAGATGTTACAGTCTACTTGAAATCATAATAGGAATTAGCAACAGTATTTTGGCCTATAAACATTTTCATTCTGGACTAAAGTTACACTAGATCAATCTGACATTACCCTACATTTCTGGACAATACCTCACTGTAGAAGGCTGAGAGGTTTTTTTCTGAGATAATGGAAAATAAATATGTCCCTAGGTGAAAGTTTTGCATCTATACCAACCTAATTCTCAACTGAAGACAGTACCTGTGAAACTTAATGAGAAACTAGTGTTACATGCTCAGTACATGGAGATTCAAATGCTTATAACTAAATCACATCAAAACCAATTTTCTACAGAACACTCAAAAGCACTTCTCCTTAGTGCTGTTTTCCTGCCAAATTTAAACTTTCATCCCCCAGCTGTTTTGGCTGTAGAGTGATTATAAAAAAAATGTCATGGAATTGTTTACTGTCAAGAGTGTCTTTTCTCAGTTTTTACATGCTTGAAAGCTTAATCTTTTTTCTCCTTAAAACTTTAGAAAAGAATAAGAAAACTACAGGCAAAGTCAAAGAAATAAAAAAACAATCCTGAAAAAAAAAAGGCCAGTACATATTGGCCAAAAGTTAAAGTTTGAAAATTTCAGCCTGAGTTGAAAGGTTCAAGAATTATTGAATACTGATGTCACCAGGTTAGAATACAAACCATTATTCAATTTGATGCTCAGCTATTACTTCTATTGCTATTGATTATTTTACTACTGAAGGAGTGCTGGATGGAAATCAACTGGCAGATGGTCACTGGGCATTCCAGTTGGAATGAAATAAAAATCACTGGCTCCCCAATTTTCTTAACAAAGGGTAGGATATCTTAAATAACTTACAAAGACTCCATTGAAAAATGGGATACAGGTTTTAATTTCACTCAAAAATGTGGGGGAAAAAAAATTCAAATGTAACTCTCCAAAAGGATTTACTTAATGGTGTAAGGCCCATTATTAATTTATGATTTTTCTGAGAACAAAAGGAAATCTGTAGTTATAACATAAAATATGAAAGGAAACATATTGTTTCTGACTATATATTGCTGAAATATGAAAGGGTGGGTGTCAGGAGGATGGAGCCGGACTCTTTTCAGTGGTGCCCAATGCCAGGACAAGGGGCAATGGGCACAAGTTGGAACACAGGAAGTTCCACCTCAAAATGAGAAAAAAATTCTTTCCTGTGAGGGTGCCAGAGCAGTGGCACAGGCTGCCCAGAGAGGCTGTGGAGTCTCCTTCCCTGGAGACATTGAAAACCTGCCTGGATGTGTTCCTGTGCCCCTTGCTCCATGTGTACCTGCTCAAGCAGGGGGGTTGGACAAGCTTATCTCCAGAGGTCCCTTCCAACCCCAACCATTCTGTGATCTTGTGATTCTGTGAAATGCTTTAACCAAGTCTCATATTCGAAAAGAAACTTCCAGTGAGGTAGGAACCTATTCAAATAACTTCAGCCAAGGTGAAAGCTTTGAGTTATTACCTATCTCTGTTTGCCATATCATGTCACTTTTCCTCTAGATGACATTTTCCAACATCCTTGACATAGGGCAAGAGGTCATGTTCATCCAGCATTTCAAGGCAAACCCATGAAAAAGAGAAAGAATTTAGTCTTGGCACAAAACTTCTAAGCTTCTAAAAGCAGGTGCATTTATTTTCCTAACCTTTTTGTGTTTGTAATGGAAAACAACTTCTCTGCTACTATAATATAATCCACTTTTTGACCATTTGGACATATATTAATATTTCTGTAACCCTGAAGAGCTTTCTCCAGTCCCTGTTCAACAGCCCTTGTTTCCACACAATCTTTCTTAGTAATGCAGACCCTGGAAGGAACTTGGGGCTAAGATCTGCTCTTGCTTTAATTTGAAGGTTATGCTAATCTCTGGGAATATGCTGACATAATTCACTTCAGATATAACCCCTGCATAAGTATCATGGAAAAAGATTTCACATAAATACATTCCGGAAAGAGAAAACAAGTTTGGAAATAATCTTGGGAAGAGGATGCTTTCTTGAGGCATTGAGGAAAAAACAAAAAAGAAAAGGAAACAAGTGATTTAACTGAGACATTGTATAACTAAATTGTTCATACAATGGAGATCATGGCAACAAAGACTGTGTTTGTAAAATTAAAAGCTATTTCAACTCAGGTGCACTTAACTAAGATTATATGCAAAATGTACCAGTAAAGCCGTTATTATTGTGGTTTATAATTTGTAAGAACATAACGCCCAGAAGTCCCAGTCACAGAGTAAAACACCATTGTGCATCATGTTGTGCAGCCAGGGGATGAAAATGTATTTTAACACTGCCTCTGATAAATGAATGTTCTTCAAGTATGAATAGATACCAACCAAATAAAGTACTCAACACTTTTAGGTGAGGTATGTTAGTTACTTCAGGTAGGAACACAGGAGTGTTCAGCTAAACCAAGAATCCACTAGTTTGTTTCTGCAAATGGCGCTATATACCTTAAGAAATGGTAAAAAAATTAGGAAATTAACAGCTATGCACTGTTTCCCATATAGTTATATTGTTTCTGTATTTACTTCTTCTGACATCCTTTCAATAATTTGGTTTTAGTACATTCAGTTCTGTGCTGTTATTTTACGTATTGCTGCTTTTTTTATTATTTGTTTACATGTGTAACACTCATGCTTAATGTCTTTGGCTTCAGTGTCTGCTAGCACTGCGGCTAACTGTATGCCCCAGGAAAGGGTTGAAGAGGATATGTAGATGAATGAACAAGAGCCACAGAGAGCGATTTAATTGATGGGCCTTAATTTCATTAGTTTACCACTTAAGGAGGGGTATAATAAGCTACAGCTAATGGCAGTATGCCAAGCATTTGTTTGGAGACCAGTACTAAGTTAGAGGTTCCTACCTTGGTGGACCTGTGATTAATCTCTGTGAGCTACCCCTTTGGTTTTCAGCTGTATTGGGTTTGTGTGGCAAGGTTTTGGTTGCAGGGGTCTACAGGGGTGGTTTCTGTGAGAAGCCACTAGAAGCTTCCCCTGTATCTGACAGAACCACTGCCAGTCGGTGCCAAGATGAACCCACTGCTGGCCAAGGCTGAGCCCATCAACAACAGTGGGATAACATATTAAGAAGGGGGAAAAAAACCCTGTGCAATTGCAGCTGGAGAGAGGAGTGAGAATATGTGAGAGGAACAACCCTGCAGACACCAAGGTCAGTGAAGAAGCAGGGGGAGGAGGTGCTCCAGGCACTTTGGATGCTGGAGCAGATTCCCCTGCAGCCCATGGCAAAGACGGTGGTGAGGCAGGCTGTCCCCCTGCAGCCCACAGAGGTTAGCAGTGGAGCAGATATCCACCTGCAGCCCATGGAGGACCCCATGCCGGGGGCAGGTGGATGTGCCTGAAGGAGGCATGGGAAGCCTGTGCTGGAGCAGGCTACTGGCAGGACCTGTGACCTCGTGGAGAAAGGAGCTCATGCTGGAGCAGGTTTGCTGGCAGGACTTGTGACTCTGTGGGGGACCCACACTGGACCACTCTGTTCCTGAAGGACTGCACCCTGTGAGAGGGAATCATGCTGGAGTAATTCATGAAGAACTGCAGCCTGTGGAGAGGACCCAGGTTGGAGAGGTTCATGGAGAACTGTCTCCCATGGGAGGGACCCCATGCTGGAGCAGGGGAAGAGTGTGAGGAGTCCTCCTGCTGAAGAGGGAGGAGAGGCAGAGATAAAATGTGATGAACTGACTGCAACTCCCATTCCTCATCCCCCTGTGCCACTTGAGGGGAGGAGGTAGAGAAATCAAAAGTAATGTTAAGCCTGGGAAGAAGGGAGAGGTGGGAGGAAGTAGTTTTAAGATTTCGTTTTTGTTTCTCATTACCCTACTCTGATTTGATTGGTAATAAACCAAGCTGATTTCCGGAAGTCGAGTATGTTTTGCCCGTGATGGTAATTGGTGAATGATCTCTCCCTGTCCTTATCTTGACCCACGAGCATTTTGTTATATATTCTCTCCCCTGTCCAGGTGAGGAGGGGAGTGATAGAGCAGCTTTGGTGAGCACCTGGCATCCAGCCAGGGTCAACCCACCATATCAGCTTACATTTGCATTTTTGTGCCATATTCTCACATAAAAAGGTTACCATGGATGGATTGCAGATCTTTTTTACATGCCACTTCGGACCAGCTAGTAGTAATAAGGGAGGATTTTTTTTTCTGATCCCAAGATAAATGATCAGAAAGACTTACAGCACCACATAAGAGCAAAAGAGTGAGAGAGAAATTCTATTGTGGCTTTTTTATTTGTCAATCCCAAGATTTATGTAACGACTTTAAAATATTTCAGCCATTTAGAGTAGTGTGTGCTGTTTTGGGCCCCACAGCACAGGAAAGACATCATTAAGGTGCTGGAGCTCTTGCCCCATGTAGAAAGAGTGAGGCAGCTTGAGTTGTCCAGGATGGGGAAGAGGCAGCTTCAGTGAACCTACCAGCAGCCCCCAGTGTATCTATGGGGTGATAATCAAGAAGACTGAGTCAGACTCTTCGCAGCAGCACATTGGTTGGAAAATGAGAGGTAAGGTCTTAACCTGAAATAAGAGAGGGGATAAGGAAAAACTTTTTCACCACAAAGACAGTAAAGTAATAGAATAGGTTGCCTGAAGAAGCAAGCTTTGTCCTTGGAGGTTTTCACAACCTGGTGGGACACAGCCCTGAGCAACCTGGCCTGACATCAGAGCTGACCCTGCTGTGAGCTGAAGGTTTGGGTAGAGACCTCTCAAGGTCTCTTCCAACCTGAACTTTCCTATCATGCTATGACCCTAAAGGACACCTTTGAAGCATGTGTCCGTGCTAACAGTCCCACTGAAAACTGTCACAGCACAGATCTTATTTGAGCCTAAAGAGCCAAACAGCACAGGATAATAATTAGAAATAGGAAACACAGGCTAAAAGTGATTCTATTATATATATATTATTTTATTTTTTTAACAAGGCACTTCTTCAGAAACAAATTTTGCTAGGGATAGGGACAGGATAGACAGATAGCACTATATTGTATTCCCTCAGGGCACTTAACTGTGCTTGTAGGTACAGCAGCTTATTTAGAGCTAGCTCTGTTGTCTTTGACACAATGCTCCATTGGTCAGTGTAGTCACATCTGAAAAAATGAGGAGCTTCCTGAAGGTATAAATGCCTATTAGTCACCTAGTGCTCTTTGAATTTCAAGGAGCGAGGTGCCCAGATGAGATTTATGCCCTCAAAAATCTGCATCTTGGCCATCTGAGAAACTGAAATAAACAGTTTTATGCTTCCAAGGCATTTAGACAGTCATGAGAACATTATCGTTAGGCTTTAAGATAATAAGTTTTTACAGTATTTTAAAATCAAGCATACTGCATTATAAGTTTATCAAATATGATGATGAGGGTGGATGTAAATTCATAAATGAAATAAAAAGACTGTTTTAAGTTCATTATGAATTTAAAATGAAAGGAAGCATTGTATTCCATTTTTATTGCCAGTGATTTATTTTTAGTGCTGTGGAATATGGCATAAAATGTGTTTTCAAGAA